>NW_009215304.1:0-29975 GCF_000690835.1 Fulmarus glacialis
CGGCACCCCCCGGCCCCCGTGGGCGGCGGCCCTGGCGTGCTGGGGTGCCGGGAGTTAGCCATTGAGTGGCGCAGGCTCTGCCAGGCTCCGCGCAGCGGCGGCACCGCTGTTTACATCCTTTATTTAAGTGAAAAAAAGAGAGTATTTTGGGAGGGAGGTTTGTCCCGGTGCGGCAGGACGGGCACGGTCCGGTGCCGCCTGTCCGACCTCGGACCCCTTCCTGAATAACGTTTTTCTTTGTTCTGGGCGAAGATAGACGTTTGGTAGAAAAAAGTGCATTTCAGACATAGCTGTCATTCTGTAACGATGCTGAGATTTCGGGTTTCAGAGTTACTAACCAAGGAATGTGCAGAATTAGGCAACTCGGTGGATCTAAGGGTCTGGAGCTTTAATCGTTAAATAATTGCTGTAACCATTAGAGTGGGTAAAGTCTGCTATGCTTGCAGTTCTGCTGAAAATACCGGTGTACTTTTTCCTTATGTGCTCTGTTTCTAAAACAAATGTGCTTAATATTTGTAGGGAATTAATATGAGAAGAAATCGGCTTGGCCCGCTGTCATTTTCTCCAGGCAGCGCTTATTTCAGAGCAAGTCTATTTTTCTGCTGCGTACACGTTCACAAAAAGCATGCAGCACCTTTTCTTCTTCTTCTTACCAGAATCAATAATTGCAGTAGATCAGTATGAAGATGGAATCATTCAGACGTATCTATATAAATGCAAAGGTAGGTGACCTACAGGTACACCGTGGCATGTAGCAGTGCCACAGCAGCAGGGCTTGTCACCGCAGCTGAGACAATGCGTGTACACAAGGCCAGCGTCTGTAGCAGCAATTCCCTCCAGCTGCTGTGGTGATAAAGCAGAACCTCTAAAGCTAGAAGCCATTGCTGCTATTACAAAATAAACTGTAAATGTTACTTCCATATATCAGAAAGATATTACTATACTCGCAGACCAGTCCTACATGAATAGCCGTTTCTCAAACCACTTGCATTGTACGAGTTCAGGGACATCGGTGGGCTCACTCGCACTGCCGTGTTTGTTTTCATTGTAAGGAAAAGCAGAAACTTGCTTGACGTGCATTGCATCTGCTTGGCTATTGTATCCACATTGCCCGGCATTAGCACGGCAGTAATTCCTGACATTTGTGAGTCTGCAGGCAGTTGCCTTTTCATCTACGGATGATTCAGAAATTGGTGCAGTGTATTTTCTTTGATACTCCTTCTTCAATGATCCCTTTCAAAGCCTTGCGCTTGCTACAGCAATTGAAAGGCAAAATTGTGAGTACTGAAGTATCTCCTTTTATATCAGCTGCTCGTTTGCATTTTGCAGTTGATTTCTGCACTTGGATATGATGGCAGATAATGTATGCGAGAAGTGCTGTACAGATGGAGGCTGCAATTGCAACTGGAATCAGCCCATTCGGGGTCAAATACACCCGCACGTGCTGGCTATCAGTGCCCATTTTCATCTTCTCTAAGGGAAGCAAAGTCACTACCACTAGCTACAGAGGTCTGGCACAACTTTCTCTCTTTGTGTCAGAGGTCCGCTCGTTCATTTTTTTCCCTTTCTAATGTCATCTTCCAGATCCCCTGTTTCTTCTCCATGTTGAAGATTGCTATATACTAACCAGCAGGCAGATTCACTGAGCTCTGGAGGCAGCTTCAGTAGGCTGCAGTAGCTTCAGAGCCATCCGTTTTGCTAACTGGGCGTCGGGGACTAATTCCTGCCAGGAGAGGACAGGAGGAACAACTTTCTGCTATCTCATGATTCTAGGTTGCTTAATGCTTGGCTTTAATCTAGCTGTTGCCCCATGGAAGTCGTTAGGTCCTACTTAGAGACTATAAATGAAACAAGCACTGAAGGTTACATGCTTAGTGTCCTGAAAACTTTGTCCCTGAAGGCACACAGTGTTCACTGATCTACGGAGTTATAACCCCATTGGTTGAAACAATGAAATCTGTAGAGAAGGATTAAGACGACCTTAAAAACTGGGGTAACAGACACCGCGAAGTAATGCAAAGTGCAAGATAAGGACTAATAACAATATCTGCTGTACTTTTAGGTGAAAACTGAAGAGGAAATGAGCTCTGAGAGGTATCGTTGACCCACCAATGTGCTACGGCTGCAAGGAAAGCAAATGTAACCCTAAGGTGTATCAAATAGGGTATTTTCAGTGGTTCACATGGAAAGTTTCAGTATAACGTAATTTCAAATACAAACTACAGTTCTGGCCACTCCAATACAGGGAAGATTAGTTCATATTCAAACTGGCAATCTAGTGTCGACAGGATAATTAAGGGGAATGAAGAGTCTTTTCTGTCGCAGGTGATTAAAAAGAGATTGGCTTGGTTAGCTTAGCAAAACAAAGCTTGAGAGGGGATCTTGTTTCCATCTGTAAACAAAATAGAGTGTAAAAATAGGCAGAGAAAGAAAAAAGAACCACTGTTTATGCGAAAGAACATTACTGATAAAGGAACATTTGGTGTAAAGTGGCCATAAGTAAATATAGATTGGAAATTAAAAGGTTTTTACTCAACAGAACAGTCCTTGTGAAAAGCTTCCCAACAGGAATGAGGAGGGATCAAAAACTGAAATCAGTTTTTAGATGGATGTGGTTGGCTTGTGAAAGGGATTTTACGATCCAGTTACCTATAATAGCAAGGGACTGGTTCCTGTGCCCTTGCATTAATTTTCCACAGTGGAGGTTTTTCACTTTCCCCCTCAAGCATCTGGGATGAGCCAGTGTCAGAGAAAGACTGATGAGCTAAAAGGACCACAGGTGCAATCCAAAATAGCATTGAATAGTCCTGTTATTTATTTGAAATGTTTTAACACAGTGACTGTATAGAGTTGAGGGGGATTAACAGCTATCAGGGGTGATGAATACCCCAAACTGCTCTTAATTCTAAATGGGAAAAGCTACAAAACTCCCAGGCTGGAAAAGAATGAGAGTCACCAGTGCATGGATGCTCTCCCACTTTGAAAGGACTTAAAAAAAAAAGGCTATAACAGCATTCAAATGAATATGCAAATGATAAGGTGCATTTGGAGTCATTTCAGTGCGGTGAGTGTGTTTCAGTGGTTTTAAAGCGAAGGCGGCACCCAACATGCTGAAGAAGGAAAATAAAGAGATGTCATTGTTTTCCTCATCTACAGCAGATAATCTTTTTAAGTGTGCAAAATCTTCTCCCATTCTTTTCAGGTGGATGCGTAGGTGAAGGCCTTCCTCTGTTATTTCGTTTCCTTTTTAGTGGAGAAATCAATGATGACTGTGTCATTTCTTCCATTATATTTGTTTATGTATGAGAACGGGTGTATTATTTGTAACGCAGAAACAATCACTGAGGAATAAAGCTAAAATGATCCTACCCATAGATGGCAGTAACTGCTAATAGTGCTGGCTGTCGGTGCCACTCCAGTTCAAAGTCTTAGGAGCTAGGCAAGGTTTAAACCAGTTGACCTGATCCCCTAAGTTGCTAAACAGGCATTTCAGGGATCTTAAAATGGGGTCATGCACCAAGCTCCTTGCAGGAACCACCAGCAGAACATGTCTCTGTGGAAGCTGGTTCAATTGTCAGAAACAACCCCACTGTGATTTCTTGAAGGAAGGTAGTATAATATTTATTCAAGTGCTATGGTTGATAGTAATAAGAAATGGCATTTATATTAGAATATTAAATCCTGCTATGTTCTCATCAGACATGTTGTACCTGTAGAATGAACAGATAAATATGATCTGTGTTTACAGCTATCAAAACTGAGTGTCTTACAGTGGAGAACAGTTTGTACCAATATCCCTTCCTGCCAACCCAAGAATTACCTTGTATACAAAATATTGATGTATTCACCACCTTTGACTGAATAAAGGCAGGAAGAATCATTCTCATGGCACAGAAGAGCAGCAGCAGCGCTCCTGATTGCTGTATGCAGGAAGACAGAAGTAAGGGAGGAGATTGTCCATAGGAGTTCCTTATTTTCTCTTTATCTTTACACGTAGGGAATCATGTAAGTTGCAAACAAGAATTTCATTTCCTCACAACCCTGGTCTCACTTTTTTCCTAAAGGAGTCCTGCAGTGGGGTTGTCAGGCAGGACTTTCCTTGTGGCTTTTTAATCACTCCTTGGAGATCTGACTCATACTGACGGAAGATTTGGAACAAAATTTCTGAATTTCAGAACAGATTTCCAAACAACGGAAAAGGGGAAGAGTAGATTGGAGTTTTGGGGTCATCTCTACAGGAAGGAAAGAAGCTTAGGATGGTTGTGCATTGGCTTTTTAATTTTCTGGAAATGCATTTATTATTTACATTGTTCCCCAGGTATCTCAGGCAGGGCAGTGCAGTGCAAATATACAAGTCAAAGTCACCAGCCTACGTGTGCTTTTTAAGAAGGACATAATATGTTGTGAAGAGAATTAGGATCAGGAGCAGTGTGATGGTGTGTGCGAGGACACATAAGCAATCTGGGCGTGTTGCCAGCAGTTTTAAAGTTTTACCACTACTGTATGAGGGATAGTAATACTGTAGTGGCCTCTGGCGTGGCAGGCGTTGTGTGCAGTGCAGAGGGTGTGGAGGCAGAGTAAAGGCTTTCTGGAGTAGTCCAGGGGGGTGTTCCAGGCATCAATGTGCGAAAGATTACAAGAGTCAGTAGGCAAAAATGTCCATGGAGGGGACAGACATGAACCTAAGTGGTGAAAGGAGCACAGAAGGGATGAGCATAAAAGTTTAAAATACGGAGTGAGACAGCATTGTGAATATACGAGAGATACGGAGCTGAAGCTCGGCAGGCTCTGGGTGATGCAGCTGGGCGTGGGACAGGGAAGGACACTAAAGGGGGCTGGAGGCATCAGAATAGGGGCCGGGGGACTGGTGATAGCAGTGTCATTTTGAAGTGGGCTGAGGGAGTAAAATGGGTGTCAGGAAAGCTTTGGGTTGTCATGTAAAGAAAGGAAGAGGCTGATGTAGGGAAGGGAAATGGAGGTGAGAGGTGGATGGCCGTTACTTGCTCTTCATTATCCTGTGAGACAGTTAAGCAGTGAATCAATTATGATACCAAGCAATTGTGTAGATAATGAGTTAAGCAATGAAGCAGTTATACAGCAAATCATTTCTGATATTAAATAAAAATGGGGAGAATCAACAGCCATATGAATCAATTATGCAGAGAACTATTACCAAAGTCAGTCAGTTAAGTAGAGAAACAGTTATACAGCAAGAGAATGAATAAATAAATTAGGAAGTGGGACCATTACGTTGAGAATTAATTATGCAGACTCTTCCTTTGTGATAAGGGGCATGTCTGAGCGAGCTTCACGCACAGGAAAAAAAAATCCAAAACAAAACTATAAAAATAGATGCAAAACTAATGACGATATAAGCCCTGCGCCAGTTCTCAGTCACTTTGCCTGTGATGTCCTCTCCCGTATCTCTTTGGGCTAGACTCACCCGTGTTGCCATAGATGCTGAAGCCATTGCAGAAGCAGAGGAGAGGAAGCCTGTTTCTCCACTGCGCGTTCCTTCACTGGGGACGTGGAGGTGAGAGAAGACTTTGTGGCTCTGACAAGTGGGATGTAGAAGTAGCCCATGGTCTTTGGAGCCATCTAACCTGCATGGATGTGGTTGGATACTATGCCACCTTTTTTCTATTCAGCCACGGTAAAAATGCTGTAAACTACTATTCTCATCTGACAACAGAGAATGTTAACTTCAGCTCTTGGTATTTGCTCATATCTGTGGCTTTCTGTCATCATTTCAGTGCAGCACGTCAGAATCAAACCTAGCACATGCAGCCAGTATTAATTGCACCAGATAGTCATGAAGGCAATGTAACAAGGTCCTTATGTTGAGGTTCAGGGCTGCTGAAGTTAGCACTGTCTTTTTGAGGACCTAGCCATGCAATTGAGAATTATGCAGGTATAGTATACACATAAGAATGTAAAAATTTCTCTACGGAAAATATCCAGAAATTATAAAGGCAAGAGATAAAATTTCATCTGCATTAGTCTGCAGCTTGTACTTTTTTTATTTCGGAGGACTATGGCGAAGCAAAGCATAGAAGAAAGTTTAGAGGAAACTAACATTTATTTTTTTTCCTCTAAGATACGAGAACTGGAAACAATATTATTCAGTCAGTCACACAGGCACTTCATGCTGGTCATTGCACCCACATAGGTAATTTTTATCAGGTTCATCAGGTCTCTAGGTTTTCTTAAAGGTTCCTGCAGCCTTTTAAGTCCTGTTTCTTTTTATTCCAGTTGCCTTCCAGCTGAGGAGAAGGCAGTTGCACCAGCTAAGATGTGCTTTGAGAGGTTGCATGTTGGTGCCTACGTCTCCTTCAGATGGGCACGCTTAGGAGAACGAGGTTGAGAGAGGTCCTCCTGGTCCTCCTTTCTCAGCTAAGGCAGAGGGACATTTGGGCCCCATTGGGATGGCCAGGATCTCCTGACCTCCAGCCTTGCAGATTGCCAGGTTCTGCCTGAACTTGCAGAGGCCCAGTTAGTGTTGGAGACGCTCCTCTTTTTATCTCCTAATGACCGCCAACGCTCTAGGCCTCACCATTTGAGATTTCTTCATGAGATGGGGAGAAAGATTTTTCAGTGCATGCTGACTTCATTATTCTGCACAAAAGTCACATTTCCATTTCAGCCAGAAACTCAGTTTTTGGGCGTAAGGCAAACCTGTGGCATGCTCTGTGCAAAATAGCTCAAACTGGCTGTTTACTCTCAAAACAGGCTTTCAACACCATTAGTTTGTTTCTTTCACTCCTGCTTCTTTCCAGACATCTCCCTCCTAGAATTATCTTCTATTAGATCTTTGGAGTCTGTTTGGCTGGATTTAATCTCATGTTATTGGTTTAATGCAATATTAATGGTAAACCCCCTTTGTTTCTTATTCCCTCTAAGGATTTAAGATGCTTAAAACTGAAAGTAATGTATATACCTGAAGACAAGGATGCAAAAGTCCTAAATGTCTGCCATCGGAGTCTGAGTTGTAGGGACATCTGACATTGTATATAACACTGTTGTTCTCTGTCAACACCAATCAGTGTTCAAAGCCTTTTAAGGCTGTAGCGAGGGGGAGGAAAATTTGCCAACATGCATCGGGAGAAAAACTCACGTTACAATCACCTTGTTTACAAAAATGTATGCAAGGGAGGATAAACAATCATGTTTCCTTTCCCATAACTCCTGTGTGGTTTTTTTTTTCCTCTTGGCATCAATCAATATCTTTGACTGTAGTTGCAGTTTAGGACATTGCTGACTTTAGCTTAACTCTGACCTGCCTCCTAGCAGCCTCCAGTAGTTGCAAATGTCTTTAGTACATCTAGACGAGAGGCTGGCTCTGGACCCAAGGCTTTGTGGTTGCTAATTATTAGTATCTTGCAGGATACTGTTAAATGTAACCTCTTGTTTGATCCAAATGATTCTTTTTCCCTCCATGGAATAATGCAAACTCTGTAGTCTGGAGGCGAACGGTTTCTCTTTTGTGTAACACTCCATAGGAACTGTAGGTTGACCAAGCTGGTTATGGAGATATTTTCTGTACAACTGCAATGTTTCAATTCAGAAAACTTTAGCTTATAGGCAGCTGCCTCTTAACTGACACTGAAGAGCCATAAAGACACTGCCAACCCAATGGCCTTGAGGACATGCAATCAAACACCTTCTGAGCCTGAAAGTGTTACTTGTCTAGGAATAACCAATGACTACAAACTCTGAAAAACTCCGATGAGGTCTGTGGTGTACTTGCAGAAACGTCAGTTACCTGTGAAGAAGTCACACAGACCTAACAAGGGCTCAGAGAAGTCTGTCCTTCCAAGGGGTGGTGCATAGGCAAGACAGACACAAGCATAAGCTATTTTAAAAAATCTTAGATGTTATCTAATGCTTTGTTTCTTCTAATCATCACTTAAATATGAGATCTCGTCATAGACTCCCCAGGGGGCGTGACATAAATGCCAGAAACTGACTGAGCATCTGGGCTGAGGCTGGTTGCTCTGCAGAGCATTGTAGATTTATCTAAAAATAGGGGACTTTCACCTCTACAGCTGACATGCAGAGTGATCCCTGCTGGGGTACACTTGGAGTGACTCACAGGAAGACCGAGATACAATTAACTTTATAACCATAAAAAAGACATGAAAGCAATGCCCATTTAATTGGAAAAGCATTAACATGTCAACCTCACCTAGAGCTTTCCAAAAATAAATATTGTGAAGCCAAAAGACCTGGAAGGAAGCATCTTTGAATTGTGATAGATAACTGCTTAACTATTCAGAAAGAGAAAGGAAATTACCAACTAACAGCTAACCTCCGTTTTTTTAAGATTTCACTAGACCGCAACTCCTTTTTAAATGAAATGCACATCTTGCAGAGAACACAGCTTCTCCCCTTTACCCCCAAGTGATTATAAATGAATACTGTGGCTAGAAGAAGAATGTAACAGGTTTCCTTTTGTTAATGAACAATGGTCTAGCTTATAGCATTTCGTAAGGTTTCCAGATGGAAGAAAGCAGTCCAATAAAAGATTTTGCATCAGTAAGGTCATTTGGGGACATAATTATCTGTGAAAGACATTGCATTTTTGGCAATATATGAAAAAAGATTACAGTTCTGGGTGCCTAGTTTCTTGTGGTTTTTTGAGATAGGTCCTGCTTGTGTAGAAACCTTTCTCCCCCGCACTATTCTTCAAGTGTCAAATCTTGTTGCATTTAAGAAAAGTACACATCGTAACAGATGGCAAAAATGCCATTGAATAATTTTAATAATAGAAGAAAACTAATTGCTTGTCAGCAGAAAATTCCTTTTCTAGAACTGGCAGAAACCATGCAGAATATCCATGTTGTTGCTGAAAGGCTCAAGCTAGTCAATTTTGTAAAAATCTGACAAAAGTAGTCTGTACATTCATATAAATATATTTAAGTAAGGTACAGCTGCTGAAATGAGTACCTAATTGATGTGAAATGCTGCCAGTGTGCCCAAATGAAATAACAGAATCTAAGAAGATGAAATTACTTCAGTTGTGACTTGGCCATCAGATGAGGAGAGGTGCTCTGGCTCTTGGAAGAGTTTTGTATTAGTTTATACACACTGAAGACTTTCATTTTACATCTTTTCATTGAGAGTATTACGTAGAGATGTACTCTGCCTGCTAAACTTTAATGAATGCTCTTTTTGGCACCACTGTGAGAAACTGCAATATTATTATAATTCCCATATTACAGATATAAAGCCCCTAAGTTATAGTCAGTGACTGTTTTTTGGATATATTTTTTTTTAATAAGGGCAAGTCCCTGCAATTCAGCCAGGCAAGTAGAAACTCATTGTATGTTTAAATTATCTCACTTTTGTTAAGGTTACTGTGAATGACTGAAGGAGTTTGAAATTTTTTGCTTTATATGCTTTTCTCCTGAAGGAATGGCAAACCCAGCCATTTAAATCTCGTAAACCTCAGTTCAGTTCTTTAAACTTTGGACTCGCCCTTCTTACCATTGAAATGGGACCTAATGCCATTTCTGGGCACTGATTCCGTACTGGCGCAGGTTCCAGGTGTGGGATTTTCGGTGCTGTGAAGTGCTCCCAGCTCCTGTTGCCCCACCTCCCATACCATACCTGCTGGTGGTACCCACAACTGTTCCGTGCTGACCTTGAGGGGATGCAGTGGGGTCTCTGGCATCAGCAGCGGCTCTGCCTGGGTTGTCCTTCTGAGCATCTCCTCCGAAATCCAAGCTGAGCACATCCTTATTGTAGCTCATGACATCTTACGAATCACACCAGTAAGTGAGACAGATGTGGATGCGTTTTTTTTAAAAAAAAACAAGGTAAAAAAGTACTGTATACCTAAAACAAACACCACCCCCCCCCCCTAAATACCACTCCTAAGGAGTATCATTCAATTTGCAGTGCCTGACAAAACTAATCAGCCTGAATGACTAAGCCATTACATCTTTCCAGAGTACAATGCTGTGTTCACAAAGAACATCACCCAGAAGATGATTTTAAAACTTTAAGCAGAACTAGTTCCATCAAGTATTTAGATTTTTCATATAACTGTAATCCAAAGAAACACTTTGAAGTGCAACAGGAGCAGATAGCCATAATTTCTATCTTGGGAGAGACCCTAACCTAGTATCGACCCAATAATTTTTGCTGTATCTTTACTTTCATACAGAGCTGTTGATGGGAAAATGATCTCAATATCTCATATCCAGTGTGAGTCTTTCGATATAATATTGGAGACACAAATAGCTGGAAGACTAAATATAATTTATTGATTGATAGGAACACGGAAGAGCAATATAGGGAATCTCATCCACACTGATACCACCCCTCTTTGCTGTGCCAAGAAAGTCACTTGAAATCCCAAGTTCTTTCACAGAGTTTGGCCTTCAGACTCTGGAACTCATCGAGTTCTCACAGTCTGAAAGAGCTCATATCTGTTGACTCTGTGGGTTCAGTATAAAGACCCTCATTTCTCCCTGAACATGACTGTGATGGGGGCAGAATCTCACTGGTACAGAAATGTGATTCCAGCTTTTCATTTGCCAAGTGTATTTTTAACTACTTATTTTGAGTGGCTGCTCCGCACTTTGGTTTAGTGTTATTTTTATAAAGATAATTTGTAGCTGTGTAAAAGGTGCTGAGGGTGCACTTCCAGAA
The DNA here is from genome assembly GCF_000690835.1 of Fulmarus glacialis. Lineage (NCBI taxonomy): Eukaryota > Metazoa > Chordata > Aves > Procellariiformes > Procellariidae > Fulmarus > Fulmarus glacialis. The sequence continues at coordinate 10,657 of NW_009215304.1, forward strand.
CCCTTTCGTACATATGCAAAAATGATGAATAAATAAATAAGTGCTCCTTTCACATGACCTCATTAAGAGCAAAGCCAAATTCCTGCAAGAGAAAGCCAGCTGAGCAGAATTTTCCAAGTGCCTTTATTATGATATTATTTCTATTCCCATTGCATCTCAGGGTCCTAGTCACAGACCGGGACATTACGATGCTAAGTACTACACAAAAATGAAAAGGATGTCTTTGCTCCAAGGGACTTTTATAACAGCAGTGGTCGAAACAGAGCAATGTCTGCCAGTAGGACTCGGCAGCATTTTTCTGAGCGTGGAAGTGTGTATCAGCACTTTCTTTTTACGCAGGCTCAAGGACAGATGGGATCGGTGCGATGACATCTGAAGTTCCATTTCAGCTACTGTGTATAAACTCATAAATGCTTCAGAAGAACCAAGCTGTACACTTGCTGTACTTTGAAGAGGTAAGTTAACAACCAAATGCTAATCAGCCGACTATGCAGAGATGAAGCGGGGACAGTCAGCTCAGGTTTTCAAGTCAGCATTGCTGAGGGATTTTGCTTATGTAAACACTTGCGATCATGTTTTCTATGTCTACAACCATCTGAAATTTTGCATAGCTGCAGACTGAACATCTGCATAAATCTGAATGAAAGATTTAGAAAACAAATAAGAAGATTATGTAGCAAAACTGCATCTTTGTTGCAGCATTTCGGAGCTCAGACACAAAAAATCAGACACATTATATGAAACCAACAATACGAAATTGTGTTTTCAATACATATCATCCATCTGGACGTTAACTTTTATCACCTATATCTTTAGGTTTGAGCTGAAGGTGACACACTGCTGGGAGCAAGGAAATCATTACGGATTGTTAGGCTAGTATTGAAGACACTGCATAGTTCCAATAAATGGGCTATATGGACACATATTTGTGGAGGCAAAGGCAAATGGACTCATCTCTCAAATCTCATAGTGGCGGTGATGCAGATGAGCGGTATTGCTGGAGCCCCAAGGTTTCACTAGCCCAAAAGTGACAGCTGTGCTTTCATTAAGAGAAAAGGATTTAGCTCATGGATCCCTGTGGCAAGTGACACCGCTCAAATTTGCAGGAGTGCAGGAGACTTCAGTGTCCTACACGTTGAACCTTTATTCATGCATCCATGCCCTAGCCATGTCTGCACCTCAGGTCTTTTGTGAAGTCCTCCCAGGCTGTGATGGTGCCCTGCAACGTGCCCTTCCTCATGTATGCAACATGAAGTTAGAGAAAGGCATATGACCTGAGGCTGCAAAGGAGGAAAACAAGCACATCTCTTCTGTATCAAAAGGGGAAAAAAAAAAAAACAACAGGTGATTTTACATATTGATTATCCCTTGGCAAGACACATGCGTTGTAAAAATGACAAAATCACACCTGTCATTGGCTCCCATAGCCACCCAGGTAGGACGTACCTGCTGGAAAATAACCTCCCCCCCTCCCCGTGCCCTGCTTTCCTTACCTCCCCTGAGTTTGGGGGAATCACATTAACAGAGGGGCAGAGACACAAGTCTGGGAGCTGGGAGGCTGGAAGGCAAGGAAGGACTAGAAAGGGAGCTGCAGCTTTAAATGGCTTCCTCTTCTCTTTTCATTACTAGCACCTGAAGTCCTAAGTGGTGTAGGACCCCATTTCCAGAGAGTACAACTAAATGCAAAGACAGTGTCCACAAAATCTCAATTTTCACCCAACTGGGTAAAACGGAAATATTTTTGGATTGACCAGAATCAAAACTTTTTTGTTCAACTGAATCGAAGCATTTCATTCTGGATCAGAGCAAGACAAATCTGAGCTGTTAATACTGATGTTCTGCATCAGCCAGTTTATCTCTAGATCAGGATCTTTGCCTAGATTAAACCCTGGTACTATACCATAATTTGCCTGTAGATTGCACCAGCCCTGACAAGTTCGTTAGCTGGAGCGTGTGTGGAGGGAAAGGGATGAGGGGGATGAGGCCCTTGGGCAGAACGGCAGTTCAGGTGGGCACTGTTTCGTTTTGGGAGTGTTGAAACTTTTCAGTGAAATTAAAATGCAGCTGGAATTGTTGTTTGAATGCTAGAAGTGCAGCTTGGAAGTAACTGGTGGGTTAAAACTGCAGATGAAAAGCCGTGGGCATTTGCAGCAATCAAGCAGTCTGGAGTCTTTCAGAGAATGAGCAAAAACCCCCACATTTTAAATACAGTGAAAATACCAGGCAAATATATCTCCGTAGCTTTTTCCTGACACTTTCTTTCATCAAACAGCTAGCAATACTAGTGTTCATACCCTACATATAATTTTTTCCCAAGGATATTTCTTTAAAAAGAGGTCGTGTTTAAAAATATGGTTGAAATGAATGACTCACGGGCAAATATCAGCAGGCCCCTATTTCAGGGTGTCAGTTAGATGGCTACTTTTGTACTGTTGGGGTGGATGACAACATGCAGTTGAAATCAGTACTGGCCTCCTTTGCTTCTTCCTCCATTGTCTTGTTGTCTTTAACGTAAAACTCAGTAATTCTTCTACTGATTTGAATAAATAATAATTACAGTTCAGTAATCCTACAGTTCAGTTATAGCATAGCCTAATTAGTCTCTGTAGCTGACTGAAGCTTTTTAATCAGGAAGATAGAAATGAATTACATATAGGGTAAACAAAAAACCCCCACGAAACAGCTTTCCCTCCAACGTCATAAAAATGTTTCTCAAGGAACTATGGAAAAAAAAAATTACTATTTTAAAAAGCATTTTAACTTCTTTTCCTGGGTGACTGCCAATTCGTAATTTGTTGACATTTCTATTTTGCTCTCTTGGGTCTCAGCTGGAAGATGGACCATGTCTTGAAATGTAGATAACATTTTTATCCTTAAGTAATCTTCTCCTAGGAATGATGCTGCCTGCATAAAACATCTGACATGCAATAGACCAAACTAAGCTCTTGTACAAGTCTATTAAAGTCAATGGAGTTACACTAAGAATGAATTTGTCCCAATGAAGTATTCTGGAGAATAATGCAAAGCCTATCAGATTACGTACAGGAAAGTAGAATACCAGAGCTGCACAGTTGGACAATGTAATCCTATTTTCATTTCAGCTGGAAAGCTTCTTGGTTGCTAGTTTCTATTCTGCATAGGATTTTGTACTGCAGTCATCACCACAATATCCGAGCACCTCGCAAAAATGCATTAAATAGTGTGACTAACATCTGCTATATGTTTGTTTTCTCATCTTCTCCAATGCACTAGGAAGTTCTATTGACAATGAATAATTATCAGGAGGAAAAGGTATTTGTCCGTTAAGACTATCAAAAAAAAGGAGCAGCATTTTTTACACAGCGAATCAGATACTTAGGGGGAAGACACAATTCTTTTCTACACTTCAGAAATACAGCTTTAGACTTACAAAGTTTAAAAAGTACTTTCTGCAGATGTCTCAGAAAGAACAGTTTGCAACACGAATACATTCATAATGCCTTTCTGTACCCAGAATTGCTCCAAGGCAAAATCTTGTGAGAAGAAGCTGAGTTGTCAAGTCAGTAGAAATCAAAGTGGCTCACCTCCTTGTGGAAGATGCGTGGCCATTTCTGAGACTGGCGAGTTGAAAGCAGAGCAGGAGGGGAGAGTTTAAGGCTTGGCTCATGGGGTGCTCAGGTGCCAGCTGGAGTAGACAGCAGGAGTGTGAACGCTGCCCCTCTTCATCCAGAATGGGAAGGAGTTGAGTAACCCATTCACACAATGAAATCAGAAATAAAGGAGAACTTGGGATTTGAGCAATCCCCCATATGAAGGAGTAGTGTACATTTCTCAAGACACAAATAGAAATCTTAAAAAATGAAAAAAAAGATGAAGAAGGGATCAAAGAGAGCAGAAGTACCATGTGGCATTAAGTGGCTTAAAGCCATGTGTGCATTCAAGGCCCAGGCTGAGTTCTTTCGGTACATCTAACAGATAAATTGTGCCGTTGTTTGATCATCTACATTTGAATCTTATACTTCAAATTCAGATGAATCCTAGCAAGCACAGGAGTTGTTACTCCCTAATTTGAATTCGATTGAGTAGCATCTGTGCAGAGAAGCTAATTGCACAGATTTTTCTGTGGTCTTTATATGAAACATTTCCTCTTTTCCATTTGAGAAACGAGGCTTTTGTTAGCTCTGCAGATAACCGCGGTTCAAATTCATGCCTATCAGTAGCATCTTCCTCGTGTTTTTTTTTTTTGTCAGGTGTTCATGTGAGTTTGATTTCATCTTCTTACACAGGGCTGTGAGATAACGCCCCTGGTTTCTCCTAACAGTTGTTTCCTTGGGTAAGAGTGTTTCTGTTCCAGCTCTTTCACCATGCACTGCCTCTCCCTGCAGAGCTCAGGTCTTCCTGTGACTGCGAAAGTTTCTGTTGGCTTTGGGTTCTCTTCAACACGATTTATTTCAGTAAGATTTTTAAAAGACAGTAATTAAAAAAAAAATAAAGGTAGAAGAACTGGGAATCTGAAACGCAAGATGAAGTTGCCGCCAAACTAACCCATCTTGGAAGAGTGTCCGGGAATGGTTCAAACCACTCCGATGAGCTGTCTTCTCGGAGGGTCCATCAATACCAAGTTTTTTCATCTGGCAATTTACACTGAATAATTAACGGCCCTGAAAACCCGTGTGTGTGCTCTGCTTGCAAGCAGAATCGGTCTAGCTCCTGAGAAGGTGGTCAGCGGGTGAGCAATATTGGCATCACAAAGAAACTGAAGCTGATGAAATAAAATTAAGTTAGTGGCAGCAGTGGCTTTCTCCCTAGTGCTGAAGAGAAACCGTAACCTCATCTCAGTTACACTACTGCAACTCCAAAGATGCCACAGAGCTCAGAAACTTGCCGGATGACTGAAATCTTGTAGTCAGTACTTTCAAGTGACATATGCATGTACTTCAGACACACTGTGATTTATTTCAGTAGCACCTGTACCTTTGAATCCTGTATTTTGTCATTGAACTAATCTGTGCGATCAGTGTTTATAAACATTTGTGATAACTGCTATAAATGGTACATTAAAACGGGACCAGAATCTGCTGTTGGAAACATGAATCTCCTCCTCTTCACTCCTGAGGGAGCTGCAAACCCAGAACACCCAGCTCAGACTGCCTTTCTTATTCACTTCTGGCTTGATGCGTTTTTCCTGTTTATTATTCTCTCATTTGTGTTAGAAAGGAAAATACAATCTTCTCCTCGCTCTAAGAATTATATTGATTATGTGTTCTAGATAGAAAGAGCCACTGTTGCGTTGTACATTGTTTTAATCCCGGGAGTTTGCTGGTGAAAGAACCAAACCAAATTCTTAAAAATAAACTGAATTCAGAAGTATTGAGCTAAAGGCAGGAGCATTTCAAGAAACAATTAGAACCCATTTTGAAAAAGCAAAGACATAAAAATAAAGTAAAGCAGACAGACTAAATTGGCTTTTATCCCCTGTGCTCCAGCCTCTGCTTTTTGATCTGTGACTCTTCAGTGAGGTAGAAGAAACTTTTTATCAAAAATATCCCTATCATTTAGGCACTATAATAACCTGCAATCTACAGGCTTTCAGGGCTCGGAGAGGTTAGGCAACTGCCTTTTGTTCAGATCCTCATTCTCTATCATTTTCATTCTAAGCACCTAAGACAGAATGTCACAGAAATCTATGGGTTGATTTCTATTTGAGCTGAATTAGACAATGCTAAGTGCTGTAAACGTGTCTATTACTAACTTTAAAGATCTCCGTAATGAGCAGCAGTACATCAATGATTTACACCTCTTCTGTTGCCATTATCCACATTAATAAAAGACTCCAAAATCATCTCTTGTCAAAAGCATTTTGTTTTTACACGTTCCATATAAAATTTGATGATGAATTGTAAAAGGCAAACAAACTGTGGCCAGGTAGATAGATTTATCTGATCATAATATTATGACAGTTTACTTAATCGTTTTATTGCTTGAACTGTGAAGATTGTATTGTGCCGCTGCAGAAACACGGCAGAAAGCTGTAAGAATGCATGATGGCAGTTAGCACCTGTGGAAGGTAAAGATGCTTCGTATTGCTGCTGTAGTCTTAAGGGGGAAAAAAGGGATGATCTAAAAAATCCCCCAAAGATTCATTAAGAAGCATTCTATTTGCACATTAGTGTATTGTGCTAAATTTACTTGCTAATTTTGATGTCAACAGCGACTAGTACTAATGAAAAGCTTATGCAACATCAGAGAGTTTAGTAAAATAAAAATAAAAATAAAAAAATCAGTTTAAAGAGTTAGATTAAGCCAAACTGTAATTACTAGTTCAAGATTACACAAAACTGTAATTAACAGTTCAGTGTTACAAACACGATCAAAAGGCAACCGAGGACACATTTAGAGTATGTACAAACACCATGGCTGGCAAGGTTTTAATACTATGTGTTTTCTCCCTTCTACTAGTGGTTCAAATGGCTTAGATAAACTAGACACCAGTAGGGAAATCTGGCCAGATTAATGTTATCTACTGCATCCCAGTTCAAGACGGGTCTTAAGCTGCTGCTTAAATTCACCTCTCTCTAAACATATGCTTGACAGTAGCATGTGCTAAGAACACATTCCTTACAGCAGCACACCCAAATATTTTTCTGACTTAGAGCCAGAAGGATATAATCCTCATTTTAAACCGTTCCAATCAAGGCAAGTAAGAGTTTAGAGTCACCTCGCTAATAGGAATTTTATAATGTAAATCACACTTCTCTCCAAACCAGATCCAATAAAAGGAAGGCAATTCGTATTCACGTGTGGTCAGGCCCTACGGGGAGATTACTATGAAGAATCAGGGCTGATCTGGTGTCTACAAGATTGTGAATTTCACGCCTTTTATGGAACTCTTAATTAATTGCGTTTAAAAAAACATGGCAAGGGATACCAATCTTAACAGAGGAGCACTGTGCTTGTATAAGCTGGACAATAAATTTGAAGCGAGAGAGGAGCTCATCAAAGCAAAGACAGCTGGAGGCCAACTGCAGGCTTATCTAATGTAGTAGACTGTGCAAAACCCAAATTCAAACAAATATTCCAGAGGGAAATGCTGACCCTGAGGAATTCTTCCCATCAAGGGTGATATTCATTTCCAAACCTTTTCTAGATCCTGCTATGGGCTTTCAACACTGCTGACCAATGCACACCGCCATTTTGCCTGAGAGAAGTGGCAGGGCATGCGGACATATTCAGTGAAGTAATTTAGAAAGATAAAAGCAGCGCTCAACAAGGAGAAACTGCATCCCCGCTGCTGGAGAAGTCACCGGTAAAGGCTCACAGGACGCAAATCTGTCTCCATGAAGACCCAAATCTGTCTCCCTCTCTTTTCCATTTCTGTTCGCAGTTTCAGGGTGAGCTGGCCAGACAGCACGGGCTAAAGCGCTGGCAGCAGAAGGAAAACCATTTATTGTATACATGGATCCCCATTATCAGTGAGGTTCAGCTCTTGTGTGGGATCGGCTCATGGGAGAGGAATACCTGAGTAGGACAGATCCCATGAGACGGGGCAGTGTGAAGCTTTCAGAGAGGATCGTGCAGCTACGGTGCTGCCTTCACTGATTAACTGCCTCAGCTCGTAGTGTACAAGTCACTGGTCCTAAATTGCATCATTTTGCAAATCAGCATTTGTACGTGTGCGTTGCTGCATTATGCTGCAGCTTTTGTACTTACTGTTTTCCGCTGCTGCTGGCTCGGAGGTTGCCCCATTCTGGTGGGCAATGACCTGGCTTCAGCCGATCGTACCTGTGTCGTCTCTCCGTTGAGAGACCTGCCTGATGCAGGTGGGGAGGCAGCCATCGGTGCTTGGGAAACCTCCTTAGGTCTTGATGGGTCTGTGCTAATACAGCAGGTCCCCTCAGCAATCTAAATTTTACCTTCCTGCCACTCTCTGCTGCCTTCCCTAAAATACTATCCTGAGCGTTGGATTTCCAGATTTACCATTCATGCACTCCATGGTTTATGCTAACTGGAAGTTTACCCAAGACCAGTTTGTTGAGGTCCCTTTTCCAGCACCATGGAAGTTTCCCAGAGCAAGACTCACCCGGGTGGGAAGCAGACCCTCCCTCACACCTCCTTCTGGGATCTAACAAGCTGCTCTGGGAAGGCACCTTCCCATCCACCGCCTTTGTATTTCACCATTTGCTGCTGCAGCTGCGAGATGCATTTCTTTGACTTTGTCATCTTTAACATTCTCATAATCTTATATGTTATGTTTATGTTTTAAGAGCATGCTGGTGGGTTTTCATTTTCACCTGTTAGATGTAGCAGGCATCTGATACATTCATTCCCCCACCCAGAGAAAAGAAACGAGAAAAACCCATCAGCGACTTCAGTAACACCAGGCACTGCAGGTACTACTGGAAGGCAGGACTCGGTGTGGTGGTGTGCCTGAGAGCAGAGGGAGCGTGCAGCTTTCCACAGCTGAGGAAGCCCTATGCCCCGCGCTGGTCTGGGGAGCGTTTCTCCATTTGGGAGTCCTGCAATGATGGGGACCGGAGTGGTTTTGGTACCAATACCTGCACTTTCGATATGCTAGTTTTGATTTTTGTTCTCTCCATGTTACCCTGCAGTGTTCCCTGGAAGGCTTCACGCTATAACAGAGCTCAGAGGGATCACCGGTCCTGCCCTGTATCTCCGCTCATTGAACATAAGCTATCATCTCTGGTTTGCAATTAAGGTGCTGTAGTGGGACTAATAGCAGGAGCTTCTGGCATGCTGAACTACTGAAGCTTTTGTCAGCTTGGGGAAGTCAAAGGCGAAGTCGTACAACAAAGCAACTGGAAGAAAAAATACTCATGAAAGTCTCTTTCAACAGCTATATGTTAAAAGGAACCATGTAAAGTTGAAAGAAAAAATTACACACCTGAAGTATTTTTAACTTACTGTTTGCTACATACAGTAGATAAATTGGTAACTCAAAAGGATTTTGAATACACTAACAGCACTGCTTTGATATGCAGTTTTTCCTTTTCTCTATTCCCTCTGGTATTTGATAGTGGAAATAGAGGAGTGAATTGTGAGTTGCCTGCAGATAAGGTACCTATCAATATTTTTTGCACAAGGCCATTACTGGCTGGGATGTCCGTACTGGGGGCAGGGGGAAGCACTCGTTGTCCATTGTAAAGACTGAGCTGTATTCCCCGTGCAAAAAATAATAGATCCATGGATCCAGAAGAATTTCACTCATATCAGGAACTTAAAAGAGGGAAATATATTGCCATCCTTATGAATATACTTTTTTCAAACCAACCACATCTGCCCTCACTGTGTCCTTTAATGTTTGAGACTCAGTATGGTGGCTTTAAATGACTTTCAAAATGTAATTTTCACATTCTTGTTTGTTTTGACTGATTTCTTAATACAACATAAAGTACTTGCCAGAAACAATCCTTCTCTGTCAGACAAAGGCACCAAAGTAAACATTGTTTGATTTGTGCTTGGCAGCAGTTGAAGAAAACCCTTGTCAATAGGAAATTTCTCTTGCTGCTGAAACAATTGGTTATTAAATAAATCTTAGGTGATTTTTCAGAGGCATGCAACTCCTACAGTGCATTTTTTCTAGTAGATTTTTCCATTTATGCTTTTACCTTCACCTTGGCTTTTTCCTTTACCATAAAGAATATGGAATTTTTCAATAATTCAGAGACAAAATCGTAGTGGGAGCACTGGGTAGCCCTGCGTCCACCTTCAATATGTACATCCTGAATGCCAGGTTGGTTAATGCAAATATTGGATCCCGACCTGGACCGGGATATTACTCTGGGTAACCCTGCTCAGTACCCATTCTGATCTCCATTTGGTTAGTCATCCTTTGAGGATCTTCGGTATAAATATGCAGCTTTGCTACCTTTCAGTAGTTTCCCACATTTGTCTTCTTTGTTTGTGAGATTATATATATTTTTTTTCATATGAGGTAGTACCAAAAGCCATACCAATATCCCAGGTGTAGGACATCTACTGTTTCTCCCTTAATGGCAAGACCCATTACCTTGCTGTAGAAGGAAATTAGCTTGCCAGGATTTGCTCTTGATAAAGCTGCTCCCTTACTCCTTGAGACCTTCATGCATCCAAGTGGCTTGATCAGGGGAACCGCAGAGAGCTGCAGACAGCTGATGAGTCAGTAATTCCCTGCTCCTACCCACTCCATCTTTAAAAAAGTAAGCATACATACCTGTTTTTTTTTCCTTCTTCCTGGTATTTCTCCCATCCTTCCTGAATTTTTGACGAGGACCACTGGGAGGTCTGAGACAGCTTTAGCAGGATCTTTAGCCTAGGAAAAGCTCATCTGACATGCCTGACTGGAAAGCCTCCAAGCTAACCAATGACCGGCTCACTTTTTCTTGCCCCATTTTACCTGTCACTGGTATTAATTTTATGAGCCATTTGCTCACAGCCAACCTTTCCTTAAGGAAGACTGATGCAAAAAGGGTCTTTTCAGAAGACTTTCCAGTTCAAGACGGGTCTTGAGTTTACATTAGCCTCCACCTCCCAGTTTCGCCTCCCCACTCTGCAGCCTTCCCTGCTCATTACGCATCACTGTCCCCTCTGGGGACCCCCGCTCCCACTCCCCCACTTCCCTTTGCTTCCCTGCAGGCGCTGCCCTACTCTTCCCAAGTAGCGAATTGCTGGAGCAACAACATCCACGTTATCCTGTTTGCTCTATCCTGGTTTAGAAACCACCACTGACCAGCATGCGGGGAGGTTTGAGAGAGTTCATCGTGTAGCCTGGAGGTGAGCTCACGAGGAAGAGCAGCGCTTGTGGTACAGGCTGCTGGGACAGCCAGCCGCAGAGATGGCATGGGATGCATACCTTGCTCTTCTTATTTTATGATGTCCAGAAACCTGGGGACTCCAACTGTGTCAAAATCGCAATTTTTTTTTCTCTAAGAATAATCATTCATGTTTCAGATAAATTTGCCCCAGTTCTACACATCCTTAAACAAATTTAAACTCTATGCACAAATGTTTAGGCATTGCAAGCATTTGTGCCACACGCTACTGAAGATACACCACCCCAGCTTTTTTGAGCGATTGCAATCCACAACACTGTTCAAATTGCAAGCATCTGTAATCACTCCACTGAGGAGAATCTTCAGAGAGATATCAACTTAAAGAAATAAACAAGAAACGAATTATTTTCAGGAAAGAGCAACCTCTGTGACAGTGCTCTGCAAGCAGGGAAAGGCAAAGTCTAGATTAATTGTGTCAAGTATTCTGTTTGAATTAGTCTAAGTATAGCATTTTGTCTAGTGATTTGGGGGTTGTGCCTTGTGCAGAACAGAAGGAAATACATAAAAGCAATACAAGAAGTCGAATGGCAGGAGCGGAACCTGGCTGCAACATTTCCTTAAGAAACCCAGCAGCGAGGCAGGCAGGGGCAGCAGAGGGAGCCGGGGCAGGTCAGGGAAGGGGAGCTAAGGGGCTGGTGGCCGGGGGGAGGAGAGGGAAGGGGAGCTAAGGGGCTGGTGGCGGGGAGGGATGGGAGGAGCTGCTCGCTCGGTGCCAGGCGTGTGCAGGCCACGGGGGAGAGGATGGGCGGCTGCTGGGGCCGCCGATGCCCGAGTGCAACTACCCTACAGCTTTAATAGTTGTGCAGCGCAGAAGAAGATAGAGCTGCAGCAGGCAATGTGGCCTATTAAGGAGAAAGCTCTCATCGAGCCCGACCTCGTGACTGCGGGTTAGTGCTACACCACCAGCACACAGTGCTGCAGCGGGGGAGAACGCTTCATGCGACGCGAGCCACTTACACCGGGTAAACGCACGCAGTGCTGTGCTGGGAATGAAATGCTCCGTTCCTCTTCATGTTAATGGGAACACAGGGCTTCTTCCCTTGCTGCTGTGTGAAAAGCACAGCCCGTGATACCTACAAGGCTCTTCCTCCCAATTCTCCCTTTGAGGCCAGCTCAGATTGCTCTATAGGATTTCCCAGAGGTGTCTGGCACCGAATGGTTCAGCTGTTATCTCCTTGGCTCAAGGAGACAGCCATGATTCACGTTTCAGACAAGCAGGCACAGCTGGCAGGTAACATCTTTCAAGAAGCATCTCTAAATGTCGTCATGGTTCAAGGCCTGGGAGAGGCAGCCTTCCTGGTCCTCCCCACCCAGCTGCTATAGGGACGTACAACCAGGTGATGCCGAGGCATGTTCCCCTGCTCCTACCAGAGGCTTATTCCCAGGTCAAAACACCAATGGCTCTACCAGAACTAACCACCGAATAATTTGCCTTTTGAATAATGTGTCAATGGCAAGAGGAACAGGTTGGCATCCTTTTGTGACACGTAAGCAGCTCCTGGTATTTTCTGTATTTAAGGAGGGGGAGAGCTTTTAGCTCTAACGTACAAGAATCTGGGTCTAAACTTCATTTATTTTCCTCTTTGGGGGTTCCAGCGATGCTAAAAGCTTGGCAATTTGGATACCTAACAAAGCTGCCTCTTCTCCCAAAGCTGTTTTTATGCTGCTTTTATCAGTACAGTTCAACAAAGAAACAAAGAACTTCCAAGCGAAGATCACGCTCTCTCTCATTTGCTTATGTACTGCTCTTGATTTCCTAAACCTATGCATCAGGCTGTGTTGGGAAGAAACAGGGGAAATACCTGAAATTCTGGTGTGGTAAAAATGAAGCTGAAAAGAAACTTCATGTTTGAATTTCCTGTGGTAAAAACAAATGCCTAAATTTTAATTTGAGCTTTTATTTCTACACTGGAAAGAGGGAAAGATAGTACACCTCCACCTTTTTCCAAGGATGGTTTACTCTCAGCTAAGAGTGGGTTTAGCCCACAACTCGGGGTTCAAATATCTGCAAGCTTAGAGGCTCATGAGATCTGGAAATCAGAAAGCTTACCAGTTCTGGGCCATCCCTCAGTTTAATAGAGAAAAAGGAAGCAAAGCGTGGGGGGTGAGGTTTTGCAATTTAAAAAATAAAGAAGCCACCGCATGAGTTTTATATCTAACCATCACTATATCAAAGTCTCATCCATTCAAAATGCAAATTACAGCAGTGGCTACCTACTGGCTAATGTGAATAAATCTTCCTATTCTACCCACTACTACAAGATTACATATTGCAACCCTGTGAGTTGTGCTCCTATACGGTCCAGCTGTGCCTGAAGCCAGCAGTTACACAACACGCTCGCTTCTTGTAGTCCTGCTAAAAGGAGGAGTAACTCATGCTGGGGGAGCACGCGTTTGCCAGAGAGCTGCGCTTCCCTGCGCACACGTGTGTGCAGATCACACCCACGACCCCTGCGACCAGGCTCCGCTGATGCCTCTCTGATAACATGAGGGACAACCTGCAGCTTGCAGCCTTCGGAGGAGGCAAACACTGGTGGGCTCAGGTTTTAGAGATGCCTGTACTAAGGGTTTCCAGGCAAGAACATCCTTCTCTAAACCAGGAATTAGCCCTGTGTTTTTCATAACAGTCAGTGGGCAAGGTCAGCAAATGTAGGATTCCAATGCAAAATACATGCTCCAAAGTACCTTCTGGCTGCTACCTGGAATGCTCCCTCATACATGCTGTCCTTTTATCTTAAAAAGACGTGGTTGAGTTATCATCTAGAAATCTGCCTAGCTTTTGTTTATTTTTTTGCAATCTTCCTTTACACAAAATACTTTACATTCTCATGCAGTAAACAGAAATATTTTGTCCTGTTTGGTTAAAATACCGTGAAATACTATCACAATCTCACCGTCAGTCTATTTTTTACACTGTTCCGAGGAATAACAGGAATGAAATCTGAAAGACCTCCAAATCCAGGCATTAAGAAATATGCTTATTATGACAAATCTTTACTGAAAAATTTTTATTGAGTGAAACAATTGCTTTTACATTAGTACTTCATTATTTCAGACAGGAATAGTTTTACTTTTGCCATTTGTTACCATGTTATAGTTTCTGTGTCTGCAAGATTACGCTGTATTTCATCGTTCCACTCCTGAAATAAAAACAAACAAAAAGAAGTCTCCACACTATGACTTTTCTTCATAAAACTAAAAAAGACAACTATAGAAGGCAAAGTAAAAGCAGTCAAAATCCACTCATAAAACTCACGTTACATTTGGTAAGCCTCAAGCTGATCTGGAATTTGAAACCAGTGGATTTTAGGAGACAAAGTATAAAGTAAAGCCACATATGCTTAAACCTTTTGTTTTTTCAGTGCTTGGATCAAGAAGTACACACTACAATGTGTCGATAATTCACTGGATCTTGCACACATATTTTTCACATTCTACCTGTCTTCGTACATCATTTCTACAATCTTGTCTTGTCAAGTTACATCCAGCTGTTTGCCCTCTCCACCCAAGCCCTATAGTGTGATTAAGCGTCTTTTTCTCTTTCTTTTTTTTTTTTTTAAATTTTTTTTCCATACTTTCAGAACCTACTTGCGAAGTTTCATTAACTATCTGCATGATTTATACAGCCTCACTGACCTGGTTTTATTTAGCATGTTTCATTACCAAAATAAACAAAAAAGTCATCAGAGATTTGCAGCTGACCCTGGAAGCGCCACAAAATTCCTGAGTTTCGGCCCCAGAATTTTATTCTTTGCTGAGAGGAAATGAGCCCGATGTAGTTTTAATGCAATAATAATGCCTTTTTACAGTCACTCAGTTTTTCTAAGAAAAAGCAGGAGCAAAAATGGAACATTGATGTAAAGAGCATCAATGCGAAGAAGTCCTCCAGAGGCTGCAAGGAGCCTTCCCTGGGGCCCAGGACAGCGAGCTGCTGAGCCCCCTGCTTACCTCCCTGGGAGCTGAAGGCAGAGACCCCTAACTCGCAATGTGAAGGAGCAAATGTAAAGGGCTCACCCTCTAAACAGCGTTATTATTATTATTTTTATCTGCCAACATCTCCTCTTCTTGGAAAGAAGAAAGGAGAACATGAAAAAGGCCATAAGCCTTGAGGAAATAAAAGATTAAGTAAAAGACGTAAAAAAAAAAAAAGTATTATTGCAATGAAAAGCTTTAGGCTGTAGTTTGGGATGGGCACAGCAAGTGGGTGAGGTAGGCACACCGCTATGGCAGAGAGAGAAGGCATCTTACAGCACTTGCTGATGAGTAGCTGCTCAGTCCAGCAATGTCAGGCCACGTGCTTAATAGAGCTAAAATGTGTAGAGTCTATGCCAAGATTAAATTAAATATTCCCCTGGAATCTACCATCTCCTGCACCCAGGTGAACCGGACAATTTAAGCAGACAGACTAGAATGCATGGGATAAATACATGTTAGCAAGTTTATCAGTGCACATGTTTTTGCCCTCCATATAATGCATGTTATATAAACTAACAATAGTCAAGTGTAACACCTCAGATGCGCTGTCGGGAATGATATCAATGACAAAGTGATTTCAGTGGCTGTGGGAGTACAGATGTCTTACATGGTCACACAACTTACTGACACTAATTAGAACGTATTTCCGAGTGCTTCGCCCCACCTCAAAGCCAAAAAGAAGTAGCAGTAGAAAAGGTTCAGGGAAGTGCAATGGGTGGTGTCAGGCACAGAAAGGCTACCATCTAAGGAGAGATCAAATTGACTAGGATCTTCAGCTTGGAAAAGAGGTGGCCGAGGAGAAGTATGAGGGATAAAATCAAGACATTAATATTTCTAGAGACAGATGAAGTTCTCAGGGGTGCGGAGGAAACAATGTGCAATCACACCTCGGAACTGATTTTCCTCTCAGAAAAAGTAGGGGACACGTAACTAGTATTTTAGGAGTTTTTAAGACCTTTTCCACAAAGTATATAATTAAATTACAGAACTTGCTGCTGTGGGATTTTATAGATGCCAAGACTATAAATGGGTTAAAAACAACATTTAAAGGACATAGGCAAGAATCAAACTCACAGATACAGACATAACCTCCATCTCAAGAGGTGTCCAAACTGCAGATTGCTGTAAATGAGGAGGTATATTGGAAGCTCACCATCTGCGTGGGCTCTTCATATATTTTTTTACACGCACCCACCTCCACTCACTGTTAGAGAGACCCTTCTTGAACCAGCAGACCGTCCACCTGACCCAGGCTCAGCATTCTCCTATAAAGTATAGTACCGCTTTTTTAAGTATCTTTTGAATGCAAAATCATATGAAGTCCATCTGTCCACCTAGGGTTTCCACAGTCACACTGCTCCTTCTTGTCATTTGAGATAGGCAGAAGATTATCTAACATGTTGTAATTAAATTGGCAATGCACTGTTTCTGTTGTCAAGACATGAAGTCACTTTTTCATGCACAGATCTGATTCCAGTGACACAGTTGCGAAGGCATCTTTTCAAACTCTTCTCTTTAACGCTGGATTAAATTTTTCTTCTGAGCTAAGCTGTCAGCAAAAACTGCTCTGCAGTGAGTGGCAATCAATCCAGCCTTGTCTCTCAACAAGTTAAGAGTTTTGACATAGTGTTGTTCTCACATAGAGGTTTGCTTATGAAAAGGACATTTAAATGCTTTTTAAAAGCGTACTTTTATTAAAATCATCCACTTTTGGAAAGAAAAGCTCTATCTAAAGAAGTAGGCTGTTTGCCTCAGCACCTCTTGAAATTTCAGTAATATTGCCACGCATGCGCTTGGGAAGACGTATTTCTTCAGTTCCACTTGACATTTTCACTCCCTAATGCAGAAAGAAGTGTCAGCCAGGCCTTGCCAGGAAATATGTCTACTGATACATGGCACACCATCTCAGTGAAGTATTAGCTGTTCAGCAACTGGTTGCTTATCTCTTGCATTACTTGAACAACAAGGATTATGAATTATTCAGCTATGGTATGAAATGGACAAATATGATACATTTCCCAGATTTCACAAAAGACAAAACAGTGGGCGCAGAATAAAGGGATTACATTACGCAGAAGAAAAAATTGGGATCAGTACGAAGAAAACATTTCCTAACAAAGATGCCTACTAAATGGCTGAAAAGTCCCTCGTGGGAAGAGGTGGAGGCCTCATCACTTGAGATATTTAAAACCAGACTAGCCAAAGCATTCATCTCTACAGGGGCAGACGAAATGGATACAATGACTTATTAGGCTTTTTTCTACCCATCTATGATATAATACATTTTTTTAAAATGCAAACCGCATTTGTATAACACAAGAAAGAGGCAGAAATACAGTAAAAGGATTTGTAGTTGTAGTGTTGCCCAACACAATGAAACTTGATTTAAACTGAATTTTATGCTAGCAATTGAGACTGCAAGATGACTTCTTCGTTTAACATCTAGCACTGAAAGCTTTGCTACTGCCACACACATCTCTAAAAAGATTATTTACCGTCCCCAGACTGGGGATTTATTCTCTGTGCCAGAACTCTTTATAAACTGTGACGGTTCAACTTTTGACAAGGGGAGCTGATACAAAAGGCAGAATGGTGCTTTCCAGAAAAGCACTAGAGTACGGGCTTTCTGCCT
Source organism: Fulmarus glacialis (assembly GCF_000690835.1). Taxonomy (NCBI): domain Eukaryota; kingdom Metazoa; phylum Chordata; class Aves; order Procellariiformes; family Procellariidae; genus Fulmarus; species Fulmarus glacialis. The sequence goes on from NW_009215304.1 coordinate 28,072, forward strand.
AAGGTCTGGCAGACTTATAAACGCCCTTAAGAATCTCCAGCACTAAGTATTTACTGATGTCACTCAAAGGATAACATCTAATCTGCTAGTATGAAAGTAAAAGTAGACTCTCAGAACCTGTCTCTTTCCATTGCTTTAAATATCTAAAAATTATTTCAAAATTCTCAGTTCTTCTTCTTTCCCCCCGTTTTTTTTTTTTTATCCTTAAGGCACTGCTCTATTTAAAATAAAGCGCACTGTCTGGCTTTTGTAGAAATATGAAGAAACCCAGAAAGAAACCCCTGAGAAACCTTAGGAGCCTGTTTAAGAGTGGAACACTGTGGACCTTTCACTACACCCATCATCCACGCAGGAAGATGAAATCATGACGTACAACTGCTGTACAAGAAATCAAGCTGCACAACTGAAGTGAACCGTCCCCTGTAATGCAGGGGAGGGTGTTGAGTCACGGTGGTCCTCAGGCTTGGGACAGCCTCTCACTAGTTTTGAGCCAGCCAAGACAAGGTAGGATGTAGCCACATGTTTTCCTTGCTTTGACATCAAAACTATTTTAACAACCTGCTGTCATTTCCCCTCTGCACCCTGTTCAGTCTTGCATCCTGGCTGCAATTTGCCATCTTTCCAGTGTTAATCTTGTTTTGCTGGACTGAGCTGCAAACTCAGTGTAGTAGAAAAGGTTGTTTTATTTCAAAATACTGTTTAACCACAGTTCCATATAGCCTTGACCCAGAGAGGGGACAGGAAAGTAATGGGGAAAAGTGAGTTGAATCTACCTGGAACTGGTTAGAATTAGGAAAAACAATGGTTCTGTACCCTAATAACAAGGAACTCCCCAAAAGGCAACATCATCCACGTTCCTGCGAACCTCCTCAGTTCCCCTTCCTCTGGTTGAAGTGATGCGTAGCCACTTAGCTGGAAAGCTGTGTTTTCCTGTACTGCACTTGCCTATTTGGCTGTGTGCTGCTGGACTTGTCTGTATCTTCAGGTAATAAAAGTCCATCGGGAAATTCTTGGATACACTGTAAAATGCTGGCAACCCTGAATTTTGCCAATAGTGTTATCAGGACGGAGTTCGCCTATTTTAAGTGTTTTATATTAGCCTATACAGTTTTGCAGGCTTACAATCAATACAGTAGAACAAAGCTCACAATGCAGCTAAATCAAAGACATCAGCCCTTAATTTGGTCAATCCTGTTTGAAAGATTGTAGCTTTAAATAGTTAACATAATAGAGGGAGTATGCCCAAATTTAAGGATCTCTTTAAATTATAAAGTTCAGTACTTTGCCATCTGGAAAGTAAAAATACTCAACTGTAGTAGCAGTAGCAAATGACTTTTAATTACCAAATGAATTTTAAAACCCAAAAGGGTCAGTATGAAAAACATTAAGCTCTATTCGCAGCAGCTCTACACCAAACTCCTTATTTAAAACACAGCCCCTTTGTCCCAGACATAGACCCCTCTCTGCTTCGTGCAGCTTCTCAGCCACAGCCCACCCCCAGCCCCAAGGCCCCACGTCCTGTTTATGAACCCACAGTCCCTGCTTTCCACGTAACCCGCTCTCTGTTAATTGCCCTTTAGGCTCTGGGCTCAGGCCGCACTTGCAGGAGAACTTCATCCCTCGCTGGGTCCCGCTCAGAGGACGGTCCAGCTCAGCACATCCCGAGTTAAAAACAATTACTTCGGAATAGTCATTTCTAGTTGCGCCCAGCAACTACTACTGCATCATCCTGCCCCAGCTCTCAGGGGATACCACTATATCATGCTGTAAACCAGCAGCCGGTGAGGATACAGTCCGCATCCATAGGATAAGCAGAATTAAAAACAAAAAAAAATCTCATTTGGACTAAATTAATCCTGTAGTAACAAATTTATAACACTTTGTACCCGGTTGAGTCACATGTC
>NW_009215304.1:30025-40013 GCF_000690835.1 Fulmarus glacialis
TTTACAACCACAGGAGCCATTACTCTCCAAGGAGAGAAAAAAGTCACAGAAAGGGAAGGAAATGCAGGCAGGCAGGTATGCAGGACCTGATTCTAGCCCCATTTACACTGACTTCAGCACAGTTATTCCACTGTGGAGGACACGAGAGTTTTCAGTTCTAAGTGTTAAGGATGGTGGAGAACAAAAATAATGAAAGAGTAATAGCTGAAGTTCTTCTAGTCTCAGTCACACAGCAAATATCTTCGCCACAAATAATTGAGATTTAGACCTCCTAGCAATTCTCAGTGGCCATATTATAAGTCATATAGGAATTTTATGAGACCAAAGCTGTAATAACATGCTCTGGCTGAGCAGCAGAATAGCTATACAATCAGTATGTTTTTGCACGCTTGCATTTTTGAGTGGATTAGTATTGCAGCACAGTCTAAAATAACAGCATAAATTTAACGGTCTGGCAGTCTTAAAAGTAGTGAAGTATAATAACAGGTGTATTTATTTGTGCTGTGATGTGTAACTGACACCACTTTAATCCTGCTGAGATTAGGCTCTGTTTTAAAACAGAGTACAAAATACCCGGGGCTGGAGCGAAGATAATCTTAATCAACTGAAAATCAAAAGGAAAAGACAACAGGTAGCACTGTAGACATCTTGTGCAGAGGTAATACATATATGTCACACATCTGCAAAACCTACTTCCTCTATTAGCCAGCCCTTTATTAGAGACATTATATTCAGACAAATTGAACAAATCCTAAAACATGTAAATCCCTAACACTACAAATACATCTCTTCCCAAAGTTATGAAGTACTATAAAATCACATAGGTTTCTATTTTTCTTGCTTTTTGACATGATTGTTGTTGGATACTTAAAATTTATGAGTTCATAGATGAGTCAAACCTTGCAGTATACCAGAACTGGAGATGATACCTCTTCTAACTATATGTGCTTTACCACAAACATTAAAAACAATTACTTAGGAGCAGTCATTTCTAGGAATTCTGAAAATATTTTAGTTATAATTGTTATCAAGTCATTACAGAAAAGTCTGAAACATTTCCTTTAATCATTCAGTACATAGCTCCATAACTCCATACACTTGAAAACTATAATTTCGCTATAAGTTTTCTTCTTACATATGTGTCTATATGTACATACACACACATATATATGCACTATTATAAAATGAGTGTCAAGAAAAGCAGGACCTTTACATTTCCACATTTTTCCCTATGTTTGCAATAGGAATGAAACTGTAGATACCACCTGTGCCATCTACAAAAATTGGACCAGCTTGACTTCAAATCCTCTTGACACACCCAACAACCACTTACGCTCTGCTTTTCCCATCAGCATTTTTCATTCTTACCAAAGTCAGTTTGCTCTAAGAATATATTGTTAGGCCATACATTCAGTCTTCATGCAACAAACCCCTCTCGCTCTTACACTGCCTTGAAATTACTAAATCTTGTGCCTCACCCAAAAACCATGCTTGCACTGCTCAACTCCCCCTTCTCAGTTTTTACCCTGCTGTGCACAGGAAAACGAGTTTGCAGCTGTGGTGTTTACTAGACCTAGTCATACACATAAACTTTAAATATTTCTTATTTTTGTGCTCTTCCAGTAGTTCAAAAAGTAGCCTAAACCATGCAACATACAAGCAAGCCTTACAGGGCCTGATTCTATTTGTGGAATGGTAAATCATCAGTAATTCCTCTGAACTCAACTAATCAAGACATGCTAATTGCCACATCTAGAGTGCCATCAACTCACAATGTAGGGATAGAGGGAGCTCAGGGTATCAAATATTTTGAAGGACTATGCGTTAAACAGAAACCTTCCCAAAGTCATAGTACCTCCTTACAATGCTCATTCTGTGAACTCAGAAAGCAAAAAAAAAACCCCAGTTAACTGTTTCAGATGTTTTCTGAAATTTGTATTAGTTGATGGAAGGTCCATTTCCTAATGGTTGGGAATAAAAGTCTATCCTGATAGTTAAAGTCACATAAGCCAAATTCTCCAGTGTAACTACCACGAGGTAGATGTGCATGAAGTTGGTCAGGCAATTTCTTGGGAGGACTAACGGCCTGGAAATGTGGTATGGTGGTGGAAATGCCAGGAGGGATGGTAAGCAAAACAGAACATAGCTAGAGAAGTCTGCAGAGCTCTGAACCCTCAAAGGGAAGCCTAAGGTGTATGCACATTGAAAAAAGTGCACCTAGAGAAGAGCAAACGTGTGGCTGGGTCCCTGGAAGTACTCATTAGCAGAAGTATCTCAGAGGGAACTGCAACTATATGACAAGTAAAGTGGGCTTCTGTTTGGGAAAAGTGTTTCGGACACATGTTTTTAGCATGGTGAAAAGAAGATTCCTCATGTCACAGAATGCAAAAAATCTGTAACCGTTGGCCTCCCACAAATATTTTTGCTGTAACAAGAATTGAAAAAAGCAATGGTAGCTTGTCTTATTCTTCTTATAATATTAACTAACAAAGTTATTTCATTTGCTATAAATGATCATGAATGATAAATAACAGATATTCCAAAGCATGAGATGCTTTAGATGAAGAGATGCTGTACTTTGACCTGGAAGGTGCCTGTTATACTAATTTCTTCTAGGGTGGATCCTGCAGCCTTGACTGACATGATCAAGCCAATAGAAAGCAAAGGGCTAGCTACTCATTTGAATAGTGGCAGCAGCAGCAGGCACCAAGTTTGGCAATGTTGCTTTATCCCTTTCTAAAATCAGCATGTAAATTTTATTTCCATTATTTAGCTTAAAAAAAGGAGGGGGGATGGAAATCAAATCAAGTAGAAAAAAAGGACCATATAACTACGGCCACTGCTTCTACTTAGTGGGATGGACAACAATAAGAATAAATAAGAATACAAAGACAGGATAAATCAACTATGCTACACATGTGGCATTACATCTTATTTTACTGTATTTGTTATCAAGATGACATGCAGTCTAGAACTTCATGGCAAACACACTGGCAAAAGCCATAAACCATGAGAATAACAAGGCTCGAAGGAACAAGGCTTACAAAGACAACCCCAAGGGTGACTTTCTTAGATACCAGTAAATAAATCCCTAAAGGCAAGGAACTAAAGTACAGCAACCCTAGCAACCACACTAGCACCCGAATTGAGGTCTGGAAGAGCAAAGATGTGCAGTTCCACACTGTCCAGTTGTGGGACACGGTTGCAACAGAGTCAAAACTCGTAGGCCTGTAAAATTCCACCACGGGCGTTGAGTTCAGAGTCTGGGGACTTTCTCTTTGTACTTCCATGATTGTTATAACCAGACAATTAGAAGAGGTGTGAGAAGGGCTAACCAGAGACGCCAACCTTTTGGGAGTCAGCAACAGTTCTGTTGGGTTGTCTGGTAGGCACTTCTTTCCCTTTCCCCCACAAGCTAAATTCAGAAGGATGTTGTTGTCATCAGGAAGACTACTAACCTCATCGTCTGGCAGGCACGTTTCAAACCTGCAAAACGGGCATACTATGACTCCTTGCGGGGAATCACCGAAGTCTATGATCTTGCAAAGGCATTTGGCACATACTCTGTGACAACACTCCAGCACTTTTGGTTTTCTCTGTCGCAGGTTATAGCGGTTGTAACAGATCTTGCACTCAAGCTCATCAGAGCTCTGGGTCTCCACAGACTCCTCTGGTAGTTGACTGGTCATTTCTTCTGATGGTTTTTAGACTTGCGGAAAGAGGAGTCAAGGGACGAAGAGGTCACTCAGGCTTATTTTAGAACTTTTTCCTGATGATCATATCACCCATCTCAAACAGGAAAAGAGGAGATGATGTTGTCAAAAAGCATCAGTAGGCATCATCCATTTTCAGCTTCTGCTAGGGATTGTGCACTGCATGTCCTTTACTCTGAGCCAGGCATCCATCTGAAAAAGATGACGTGGAATTTTTCTGGAAGAAAAGAAAAGAAAAAGGTGTAGCAGGTGAAATATGCAAGTTCCACTTTTTACAAGCTTAGCTTCCTTTGCTAAAAATACCTCTAAGGTAGTTTTTTTCTCTGGCATATGGGGCCTATATAGCAGTCATGCTGATAAAACTGAGTATCATGCTGCATGCGTTTGTTTTAGACTTTAACTTTGAGTGGCTCAGCCCATGAAGTTCTCGGCAGAAGCTGCAATCTCATCACTGATCTGTGACCGTTTGTTTAAACCCTGGTTTCCTAAGGAAATGAGACCTGACCCCTGGAGCTTTTCGTCTTTCTCTGTAACTTGTGAACCTCTGTCCAATTTCAAACAAATTGTCAGAGGGGCAGCAGTACTGAAGATAACTAAGTTTCTAAAAAAGTAGTGAACACTGGCAGCTGGGTAGAGGAGAGGGAGAGGTATTTATAATAACTACCATTTATCCTGGAAGGCAATGGTCAGCCAGCACACACCCACCCAGCCTCTGCTCTGAACAGGCAGCATGCTGCCTATTGCTCAGCCAGAGAGGAGGGAAACACAGGGGGAAGCTGGTGATACTCTAGGGAAATAGAGTTTTGGGGAAGGGAGTGGGTATGGAAGAGGGCTGGGGTTATTGTAAAGAGTTATGTGGGGACCTAGGTCAAATTTGGAAAAGATCAGGCTTTATTAATTTTGTGGAACAGCTCATTTCTCTGTCTCCACCTAGCTGCCAAACACAGATGACAAAAATGAGGTTTCTTTAGCTTGCAACAAATGTGTCCTTTAATGTGTGGATGCCAGGGTGAAGGCTAATGTGTCCCCCAAGGGCATTCGCCAGATGCACTGTCTTTCAAGTGTTTCATGGCTGCGACAGCTGTTTCACACCTCAGCTAAGGAGAGGCCCGTGGCATGCTTGTGCTGCTGCATCGCCATTCTGCGCAGCATTTTTGCCACCAGACCCATCAGCCTCGCTTAAATAAATGTATTGTCATATGTTGTAACCGTGCATTTTCACAACTTCAGGAAACAGTCCATGTATTATAAACAAAACATTAACTAGGACTATGTACTCTGGGGACCAATAATTACCAGCATTTACAAAACAGCTCTATCTGCCAGAAGATAAAAACTTCTTCCAGATTCAGGCATATGCTTGCTCACAGAGATGGGTGTGGCACTGCATTTTGCAGGCTTTCAAACTCATTCCTTCACTGCTAGAGTGAAGCACGGAAATTCCCAGAGTCAAATGATGGGGGCGGGCACTTGTGTCCAGCTGCCTCTTGCATTATCAATACATATCAGGCACATGGAATATGAAAAAAGTGGCCTATTTCAATAAACTTGTATCTTGACTATTAGTTTTAGTAAATGTTTGATTCCTTTCCGTTTTCCTTGGGAAGTTTTTACTCACTCCTAGCATTCAGATCTTTGTCCTTTTTTTGGGAACAAGGCAGGAAGTTCTCTCTTTTAAGCAATGTGCTCTTTCTGTCAATACATGTTACCTGCCAATCATCAGGTACAGTAAAGTCTCTTTCATGGGCCTCTTGTTCCTACCTTAAGGATTTTCCATTCTCTCTCTTAACTTCTGCACAATATAGCTTCTATAAGTAACGTAATTTCTAAAACTCACCTCCTGGATTTTAAAACAAAGATGTAATACTTCAGTCAATGCAGTAATGAAAAAAACATGACAACATAGTGAAGAAAAAAACCCATATTTGTTTAAGAATCTATAACAGACATGGCTCCCTCCCCATTCAATTTTCTTGACTTTCTTCCTGCCTTTTCCAACTTATTTCTTTAGTGCTTTAAAAGTTTTCATCTCTGCCTTACTGTTGTTTTTATTATTTGTACTGTGACTATATTTGTGGTGTGTTCCATTAGGCAAGGCAAACACGAGAAGGTTGATCCATAATTTTCAGAGTGTACAAGCTAAACATCTTATAAGAGACAAAAAGTACATGTTTTACAGATCTTATAACCTATCCTTTATCCTTCATTACACTGTGTGCTTCCTTATTCATTTCTACTACTCTTTTTATTTCATTCCAGATATCATCTTCTAGATGACTTTTAGGCATATATAAATGTCATGAGATGCTAACTTTCCAAAGGATGAAGAAACCACAAAATGGACCTAAAAAAGTGAAATGCCAGCCTACAGGAAGGCAAAGCACTGCTGAAAAGTTAAGAAGCCAAACAAAACAAGCGATGGTTTTGAACTTTTACATCTTGAGTATCATTCATCTTCTGTACCTGAGGTGAATTAGGATTACTAACATGTTCATCCTTCACTGCTAAGGCTGGCAAACGTTGTCCTATGACATAAAACTAGATTTCTGATTAACCAAAAATATTGCAGAAAATGGAAAAAATTCTTCTCATGGAAAATTGTGACCTTTCTCTGAAAACCCCCAACTAGAAAATCGTTGTATTTTAGTGTTTATCTTTCTAATGAATATTTCCAGGTTTTCACAAAAACCAGCCCACTTTCCAACCAATTCTGTTCAGACATGGATCACTTCTGCTTGAATCAGTTTTCAAACCTTCCTGATTCTATCCCCTCTAAGTGGCCAAATTTAGCATTAATACAAGGAGTAACAAGTCCCTGGGACTAGCAATGTTCCAGTTGCTAAAGTGGGACCATTAGCTTCATTTCCAGAACACAATGATCCTCCTATTGTAGTTTCTGTCATGAGCTACTCTACAAATTATTTTCAAACTTTTTTTTTCATGTACTAAACAAGAAAGAGCTACTTTCATCATCTTTCTCCCTTCACAGAGCCTCTTCAAAACACATGCACCAGTAATAAAACATCATTGATTGTTTTTTCTTTGGCTAAGTTTAGATGTTGAATTTCTCCTTATGTGTTCTAGTGTGATTACTGCTTACTACTGTTCTTCATTTATACATCTTTTCCTCTGAAAATTAAAATTTAATCACTAATTCCTATTAATGCTATTCATACATTTTTTACCTTCTCAGCTTTATGGTGGTTTTAGATGCTTCCTCTGTCTTTTTTGCTTTCTGATTTCTTAGGGAATTTTCTATTATTCCATCTCAATACCCACTTCCCTGCTCATTTTTTCTCTGCTGAGAACTGACACCTTTTTGAGCTTAATTAATGCTGCCCTGCTATTATATACACCACCTATACTAAAAAGTTCTCCGATCAGAGACTTATTAAAAATATAAGAAAACTGAGGATTTTAAAGAAATTGACTATTTCTTGAGAAAAGGAGACATTTCTTGAGAAATATGGCCAGCTACTCCTTCAAGCAACTCCTACTCTATGTCAGAGACTTTCTAGCTTGTCTTTTGCATGTCTCCCTGGTGGGTATTTACTGGAAGCAGGCAGAATAAGGAATTAAAGTAGGGAATAGATTAACTGCTGCCCCTCTGAATCCTGGTTCCCCACCAAAAAGGTGGCAATTTACATACTTCTGCTTGCTGTGTGTTGAAAGCAAGAGAAGCTGCAATACTACACAGAAAAAAGGGATTGTGTCTGTGTGTTCGCACTTTGTCCTCTACTCTTTGAGCCACTTTTTTAGATGCCATGAGAAGGTATGTCCCTATTATATGTTCCAATACTTCATTAATGTTTAGGCTTTTTAAAAAATTGGGCTGCAATCTGCATGTTCTTTCTGACCTTGACGTCCAGAAGGCAGTCAAGTAAAAACTTCTGAGTGCAAAAAAAGTCTAATCTCTTTCACTTCAAGTACAAAATTGCTATTGACTTGAGATCAAAGTGAGGTCCCATGTCTATTTTTAAAGCACCGTGTTTATTTTTATTAATTCTGATATTTTTCATGACTTTAAACTACTCCTTATGTCCAGTTTTCCACTTCAGCTTATTTATTTTTAGAGAGAGGTGTCTCACCTGCTTGTTTGATACCAACAGACACAATTTGTAACTAGGGAAATTTCAATTAGGTATTAGGAAAAAAAAAAATTCAAAAGTTGTTCAAACACTGGAATAGGTGCCAAGAGAGGTGGAAATGAAATGTCCAACCTTACAGATATTGAAAACTTGACTGGATACAACCCTGGTCAGGCCACTCTACGTTGGAATTTGGCCCTGCTTTGAGCAAAGGGGACTGGACCCTTGCTGGAGATTCCTTCCAACCCAAATTATTCTATGATTCTATGTTTCAGTATCCTGAACTCACTTTATGTGGTCTGTTTGAGAAGCTTTGTCCCTTACTGAATAAGGAATCAGGCTGACAATTGCTTATATAGCTAAACATCTCTCCTAGATAATAGTTCTTTCATTTAATATATGAATTCCTTTTTACAAGAAAGCCTAAACACCTTCTGCTATTCTGTCTTCCACCGAACCTATCTGATGGGATCAACACAATCCAACTGCAGAACTTTTCATTCCTGTGACTATTATGTAGTGCATAGCTGCTTTCCGAACAAAATATAAACTACTAGACACATACAATGATAACAGCATCCACTGCAGTTTATCCAAGAACAAGCACATCTGCTATACTCTGACAAGCACTTGTCTTTTGTAAGAGTTCTGTCAAAGCACTGCAGGAGTGAATCCTGTTCACGTCACGTTCCTGCTGCTGCTTGAGCTCTGACTCCCTCTCTTCCCCTTCCCGGTGCCACCTGTCCTGTACCTTGCAGACTCCTCTACCTGACCCTTTTACTAGAAAAGGAGAAAAGCTGAAGACAGAGAGGCATCTTCTGGATGGCAGAAGATTGCCAGCAGTCCCCACAGTGCTCCAGCTGACTGCTGGAGGGCACTCCCAGAAGCAGAGGGAATATCCTCCCTTGAGAGCAAGAGGAGGCCACAGAACCAGACTGAATAAATAATAGCAAGCTCTTGCATGTGACCCCACGCATTGCCAGACAGACTGCAATGGACTACACCAGCCCAAACAAGGCCACAGTTTTCTACTAATCAGTTTTCTACTAATCACTGCTGGGTTGCAGACTGCAGACTGCAGGCTTTCATCCCAGGCATGGAAAGAAAGGTGAATGAAAGAAGGGGTTGTGCAACATGCTACAGCCCCTCTTTGCACTCATCTATCAAACACTGCGTAGACAAAGTGTTCTTATGAGAGGCCAGAAGCAATTAGTTGTAGATGAAACTCTCAATATTGGCGCTCAGTCATGCTGACAGGGCAAAGTAGATGGGAAATTTGTGCTTCTCCTCCCTAATGAAAGACCATCCTTGCCCAGTTTATCAAACCAACCTTTTATCATTCATCTCACACTTTTTTTTCTGTGAAGAGAATTTGCCAATACTTCACATATAACCTAAAACGAATACATGAGGTCAGTAATTAACTTCCATAAGATATCATCCATGGAGCTACCCAACATATGATATTTTCAAAGGTTTTTGAAGTTTCCTCTAAATGCAAGCCAAGGGTATTTAGGGAATAAGAGAAGGAAAAAAAAAAATAGAGATAAATAAAGACAGAGGAACTTACTTTCCAAGAAAAAGAACTTCTTGCAAAGGTTCACTTGCAGGGAACACCAGAAATGCCTATTCTTCTCCACACGGGCAAAAACTGGTAGAAAGGAGGGAAACAAAATTAGTATAGCAGGAATACAGCTAGAAGACTTTTCAGTCTGTTTTCTCTGAAAGAGAAGTAGTCCAACTTCTCTAGTTTGGATGGAAATACCCATATGTTAAGATTTCTGTTTAGATAAATATATTGGGTAAATCCCATTTACTAAAATTATTTCTGTAAAATAATCTAGAGTTATCTTTACAGATCTGTTGTTGATTTTAAGCCTCTTTCAATATTATGCGCTAAAGACACTGAAGAGCTATCTCTTCTAGCAACCACATATTCACAAATGTTAGCAATTCACTCAAAAAAAACCCCAAAGCAAAGCAGCTAAAGAGATAAACTGTGCTTTGAAAGAAGAGTTTCAAAAACATATCGGAATACTTTCCTCCACATATCTCGTAGAAGCTCTTTGATCACTTCTACTTTTCCAAACAAACTGCAGTCTCTTCTCTAGCACAGACCAGAAAGCAACCATCTCCTGTGGACCACAGCATTCACATTCGAGCAGCTTTGCTGCATTCTGACTCAGC
>NW_009215304.1:40042-43482 GCF_000690835.1 Fulmarus glacialis
TGCTAAGCACAATGCAAAAAACCCCCCAAACTGCTTTACTAATCTGACATTTGAATAGACTACGTTCAAAGTGCCAGCAGCTATTACATGTTCAACCTGTTTCATGCCACATTTCTGCTAACATTGGATGGGTTTTAACAATGGGCATTTCCCTGTCGACTCTAATCAATGTGAGACTTTGCACAAGAGTTACAGAATGTGACATACTGATCCATGCTCGGTTTATGGTCAGCTGTATAAACTGCTATGAAAAATGCCTCAATTCTTTTCACAAAAACATAGTTTTCAATGGGATAGGTAATGAGGTTATTTCTCAAGTAACTATGCACGAAAGAGAAACCCTGCAACATATGCAGCAAACATTTGTGTGTTATTGACTGCTTCACAAGGGACTAGTATCAAAGAGAAGTAGTTTTATCAGAAGTCATTGTTACAATATTTAGAATCCTTGCCTGATCTCTCTCAATCCCCTACAATAGTATCACAAAAATACAAAATACAGAAAATCATAGCTTTTCATATTCAAAGCGGAGTTCATGGGTCTCTGATCATTTAGTATGAGAAGTCATGTAATATTAATGTGCCATCTTATATTAAAAAAAAAAAAAAAATCAACAGTTAATGTTCTTTTTTATTATTATTTCCCCCCCTGGTAAGTAACGAGGGATATTTTCATCTAACACAGGGTTCACTTTATTCAATATTGTGACACTGGCTCTGAGGGTACTTTCTATATCCTTTGCATGTGCATATTCAATATCACCAGACTCCATTTCCTCTTAACAATATTATTTGCAATACTTTTTTGTTATTCCAATAACTCACATTATGTGTCAGGTAGTAGTGGAAAATGGTATGAATGCTTTATTGAAACCCTACTATCCTCAATGACTTTCTTTAGCTAGAGGCTACTACAGTATTGATATGAATCTTAAAACTGACTATGATGTAGAAAAACATGTTTTATTAGTTAGGCTTGTAGACACAAGCAAAATATCTTCCAATATTTCTTAAGAAGGATTTTTCCCTCATATATAATTCATGAGCTATTTATATAGCAATATGCTAAATGACTATTTAATGTGACATACGGCTTTGTAGATGTTTTAAGAATAAAACTAATAAAGGACAAAGAACCTGATCTCCTAATAGCTGTCTTGATTTAAACAGACTATTAATTACACTAAATCAATAAGTAAAAAGAGATGGCTTGAAATCTGTATCTAAAATGGTAACTTTCAATTTTAGAAATACACTAGTTAAACAGAATTTGTTCCTTTTAAAATTATTTTTAATTGTTTCACAACCTGCTTACGTGGGCTGTTTTAGCATTTTCTCTTGTACTGCTTTCTCACTGCCAATGGCTTTTCCTTTATGAATCTGAAATCAAGAAATGATCTACTCCAGTAAGAATATATATTTCACGATAGAACTCATGACCTTACTATCATTTTAGGGAAAGGTTAGACATTCTCCTCTTTGGTAGTAGGGGTGGCTTTTGGCAGCTTTCTCAAATAAGATGGAGTTCTGTTTCATTGCTTTAATGTTTGTGTCCTTTAGAAGCTCTTCTGAGAATTGAACAGACTGTAGGACATGAAGAATATGTCTTGAAAAGATACAGAATGATAAATAAATAAAAAGCTTCCCAGTGTTTCTTAATATAGGCATAAATGTTTAATCATATGACCTACAGATACATCTAGCATTTATCTTTAAATTAGGCATTATTAAAAGCCAATATGATTTTGTATTAAGTTTCAGAATACATGAAGATAATACCATAGAAATTTACCTCCTTGTTTTGCTCACTATTGTATGCTTGAATGTAAGTAATCAAAATAAGTCCAGAAATACAAGCAAATAACTTTTTCTTTTTTAATAAAAATGACTGTTGTACTGGAAGATATTAAGTGACATACACAAAATGTAAGATACCCAAAATATGACAGAATTCTTTTTCCTTGTATGTATTTTCTATTTTATATAGTTTGGGAGGGACCAGGTGAGACAAAATTATAGAAAATTAATCTTGATTACATCATTCAGTGAGAAATTACTCTTCACACAGGGGAATCATTTTAATGCATTATAATAAGTTCCAATTAACCTTCAAAATAAGATTTAAACAGAAAGTAAGTGTTGCATTAGCTTTGTTCTAATGGATCTGAAAATAATCCCAGAATACACTAGAAATGAAGCTGTACTTCTCGCTTTTTCTATTGTCATTAAGAGCGATCCGTCTAATACTTAAGTATGTTTAACTTGGTTCATTCTGTTTCAGACATTTTTGAGGATATGACTACATATAAAGATTTTACTATATTGTCTGTTTTATCTCAATAGTTCAAGGTTAGTGCAAACAGAAAATAAAAGGGGTGGAGGATTATACAGGGCAGTACTGATACTGAAGTTTACGTATTGTTTACATATATTTGGTAACAATGTTTTCTGCTTTAACTACTGCTCAGAATTTGTGTTTATCCTGTGCGGAAAGGAAAATAGTAAAAAAACAACTGCAGTTACTTCAGTCACAGAATGTTTGAAAACCATATGTCAAAATAATCCAAATCCAATACAGATTTCCACTTACAAACAACTTTTCCAGTCCTGGTCTTCCACCAGCATATCCTTTTTGAAAAGCTGGCAACCAAAATCTAATCTAGCTGATGTTGCAGATAGTCCCAATAGCTTGAAAGAAAAGGGAGGGGTCTGAGAAAACAATACTTTAACCTGGATATACTAAACTGTATATTAGTATTTAATTTAGTTCATTTAAAGCACACATCTAAAAATAGTTACTGCTGGGATCAAAATTATTTTTATTTTTGCAATACAGCAATAGTTGGCATATATTCCATATATGAGTAGAATTGCAATGAGGTAACTAAGAAAAATTTTGTTTAAAAATCTTATTGATGTATTTAAAAAAGAGTAAACACAAAAAAACCCAGATGTGATGAAAAATAATATTAATAGATCTTGTTGACATGCGGTAAAGCTAAGTTGTGTGTCTTCAACTAAATTCATGGGAACTGAATGATGCCAACAGACAAGTGTCAATGAGGAGACGTTAACTTTGACTGTAACATGTATTGCCCTCTTACAAAATATTTGCAGGAAGAAGTCCATTTGGCCTGATTTATATACAAGGGAAATAATTTTAGAAGTGTACCAAATTCATTTTTAACTGCGTATTTTTTTTCAAGCACTTGTTATTATTACCCTCCACCAAACAGCCTTATTTTTAGCTAACTTTCAGAAGTATTTTTCTTTGGCAATGAAGGATCCCTCAAATAATAAAAAGAAAACCATCTTGTTAGGTTTTTATACTAACTATAAGCAAATTACAATCTATGACCTCCATGGTCTTAAGAAAATACAGAAGAAAATTATCTGTTAATAGTTAATTTTTATTTTTTTTTATCCGAGTGCTCCTGCTG
>NW_009215304.1:43492-59264 GCF_000690835.1 Fulmarus glacialis
TAACACCACAAGAAGCACCACAGCAACTCTACTTCCATCTAGCAGGGCTTCACAGTTGCATGGCTGCTGCATGCAAATAAACTACAAAACTACAAAGAACAGTTACTGCATGCAAACCCTTCATTCTAGACACGGGTACATGAAATAAAATTGCATATATTTAAAAAATAGATGAAAGGAGTTAAATTAATTTGTGTCAAATGATATGCACAGCTTTTATTTTATGCCGTTAAGGAATACAGGAATCCTCTTAAACAAGAGCAGCTTTAAGTACTAGTCTGGAGGTATCTTTATAACTACTGTGAATGATGTGGAACCATCAGAGCTCCATAAAGTGCTACACCACCAGACCCAGAATCGCTGGAGTGTTCTGATGGTGAGATTTGCTTAACTCAGATTAATGCTTATAAAGGACTTAAACTTCAGGGAGGTTCATATTAATTGCTCTGCTTTTAACATGTTATTTAGCAGTGAAATGTGGTATTTTTTTACCCATTGTGAACTGTCAGTGAGAGTTTTAGTGCTACTGGATGGAGTATTTCAAGCGAAGGACAGAATCCTCAGGGGCTGAGACTCTATATACAGCAATAATACAGAGACTACACTCTGTAAGGAATCAGTTTGGTACGATTGCTTTCCCAAGAGAAATCCTCTCCATTGGTAGCCTTAATGTCTCCTTGAGAATTAGCTTTGAAGAGCTAGCCCTCACCAGTCGTCAAATTTTCCTCAGTGGTCAAAAGAAAAATTGGCTCTACTTACTATGTATATGTCATCCCATCCTACATCAATCCTGAAGTACACAGGAATCTGCTGAGGATAAGCTGAAATAGGATATCCTCTGGGTATTTCTGAAGGCACCATGGCCACCAGGGGTTGCCCTGAGACTAGTGCTACTTCTGGGAGCATGTTCAGATGGGGATGCCCTTCAGACTGGGTAAGAGGAGCAGAAACAAGCAGGCAATTTATCCATAGCATGTACCAAATTCAATTAAGTATAGAGTGTACCTCCCTCACATGTGTTTCTGATAGAAATATACTGCCACAATGGCAGCTAATCCAATCAAGTTAAATCTTATCAATGTGAATCTGGAAAGCAGTTGGAAAATGTGTTTCACCAAGAGTTGCCTAATTCTATTTTGGGGCAAGGACAACCTGGACTTTCCAAATTCTCCATCATCCAAAATAGTTTCACTGGTCAAGTCTCATGAACTCAATGCAGGGTATGAAATTGTCTTTGCTTTGAGCAGAGCTACAGCATTTTTATGTCATTTGTAGCTATAACAGTTGAAAAGCTAAACTAGAACAAAATGTTTGAAGTGTGCCAGTTGAGCATATTTAAAATACAAAATCCAGGAAAGGAAAGCATTGCTTCAGAAATTTTGGAAGTAATCAAGACATATTCAGAAACACGGCTTGTCTATTAAACTAATCAGAAAAAAACCCCAAACCAAAACCCCCAAAACCAGATAGAAAGAACATAAAAGGGAATTTTAAAGGCTTAAGAAGCAATACAATCCATGGAGAGTCATTACACTTGCCTATTTTCCTGGTTTACTGTAAATTAATAACTGAGACCAGATATTAGTATTTTCTTAACTGGTAATAATGAATGGGGATTTTAGTTTAAGTGTTTTGCAACATATTGTACAAGGCTAGAAAAACTAGAAAATAGAACACTAACAATTTCTGGATTTCACTTAATGTAATATAAATCCCAACATCAACACAGCAGCTTTTCAGGGAGTATTCCCGAGAATATCAGGTTTTCTATACAGTACCACAAATGAGCAGCTTGGCTGAGGCTTACGGAATAAAGCAGGAAATGAAAAACATTTCTTGCCTTTTACTAAGAAAATTTTTTTTGATAGAACAGAAACATAACCAAGAGAATCTTAAAATACCAGATGTTTTAAATGACAGGTTTCTTTAAAATATTTTAAATAATGAATCTCCTCTGCTCTGCTTTTACTTAAGCAAGTGAATAGAAGGCTTCTGAATGTTCTACTACATAAGTCTCTTTTCCAAAAAGCGATACTAGAAAGATGAGTTAGTAAGTGACCTTATTTACTAGACATTAGAGGATTACACATATTTCACTATGGCTTCATTTCCAGTGTGCTGAATGCATACAATTTGCAAAGAACTGAAGATCTAGAAAAAGAGACTATAGAATTGTACTATCTATTTGGAAGCTAAGAAGCATCGGTTTTTATTTATGCTATTACTTTTCCATGGAAAGCTCCACACTTGAAGCACCAGTACAGCATAGTGTTCTTTGTTAGCCTGCTAGACCACAGTTTATAAAGTTACAAGTACTGCACTAACAATCAGTGCAAAAGGCAGCATAACATCCACTGTGAATCTATGACTTTTTCACCTCTCTGCAAACACAGACCACATAATTTGTAGCAAGTTAAAATACACCTTTTTCCTTGGGCTTGGCTTCTTGACAGAAGGAGCTCTCTGTGAAATTCAATCCAGTTCTAGTCTCTTCTGCAGAGTCAAATGATTACAGTATTCCTTGAGGACTTCTGAGCTCATATTTGTCCTTCTCTGCTTCTGGAGGGCTCTCTCAGAAAGTGCACCCTGAAGGGCATTTCCCATTAATTGTGGTGGATATATTTTGCAACAGAGAGTACATTTACCCTTTGCAGTGCAGCATTGATATAACTGAGCCAGATCTGGTACTGGAAGCAACCTAGCTATAACAACATGTAGTTCTGGATGAGCTAAATTAATCTGGTTCGTAGGAGATTCAGCCATTTCCCACTCCATCATCCTGTGCTAATATGCTGAGGTTTGTCTAACAGCCTGTGCCAATCTCTTCCCTATCTGTAACCTGTCACTGTACGGTGTTATGCTACAGAAGACTGCGTTTTGAAATGTGATAGGAGATATCCTAGAAGACAGTAAAAGTTTTACCTTTCATTCTCAGAGTTTCCAAACTGAGATACATCTCAGTTTGAACTGGGTATCTCAGAGGATCTGTAACCACAGAAAATGGAGACTTTCATCTCCACTTAGTCAAAACTTTATGCAAATGTTGCTATTCACATCATGTCTGGCTGTGTTCCTCCATACAGATGCCTTCTAAAGTTTTGTCATGCCCATTAACGTCTTGCGTGTTTGAAGCAACAAGGCTTGCAGTAGAAGGTTTGAAAAAATCTTAACTTTCGTGATTTTTCCCCCGAGAGCCTCCTGTTTCTGAAGGGCCTTCACAGAACACTGCTATATGGACAGATCATTAGACAAAGGTGGATTGAGGGAGAAGCAGCTGCTCAGATAGTGAATTTTATGTTAAGTGGATTCACCAGACCAAATGACTGGTCTGGTCAAAAAAGCCCATCACGCAGCAACAACCAAAACTTTACAAACCAGATCAAGTCAAATGACCAAACTGTAAGCATGGAATTGAAACAGAAGTTTGCAGATCGCGGATTAGTTGAACATGCTCACAGTTTGTTGTGGTTTAACCCCAGTCGGCAACTAAGCACCACACAGCTGCTCGCTCACCCTCCCCTCCTGGTGGGATGGAGGAGAGAATTGGAAGAGCAAAAGTAAGAAAACTCGTGAGTTGAGGTAAGAACAGTTTAATACTTGAAATAGAATAAAATAAAATAATAAAAATAAGAATAAATTACAATGAAAATTAAAACAAGAGAAAGAGCGAGAGGAACAAAACCCAGGGAAAAAAAAAAAAACCACAAGTGATGCAACCGCTCACCACCCGCTGACTGATGCCCAGCCCATCCCCGAGCAGTGATTGCTGCCCCCCGGCCAACTCCCCCCAGCTTATATACTGAGCATGACGTCATATGGTATGGAATATCCCTTTGGCTAGTTTGGGTCAGCTGTCCTGGCTATGCTCCCTCCCAGCTTCTTGTGCATCTCCTCACTGGCAGAGCATAAGAAGCTGAAAAGTCCTTGACTTTGCATAAACACTGCTTAGCAACCACTAAAACATCAGTGTGTTATCACATTCTTCTCATGCTAAATCCAAAACACAGCACTATACTAGCTACTAGGAAGAAAATTAACTCTATCCCAGCCAAAACCAGGACACAGTTATGGCTTTAAACAAACAAACAAAAATTTCTACGTATACATCCAAGATTGATTTCTAAAGACAAAGCTGCTTTCTTGTACCAAATACACTGCATGTATTCAGATAAATGAGAGCTATTCTGTGTAGTCTCACTGGACTGAATGAGAGTATCTGTGAAAGGACTGCCAGAACATGCCTACCCCTTGGTGAAATTCTTTTGACTGAATGATTCAGACTGAGATTTCTGACTTACTTAAGCCAGTCCTAGTGGCAATTTTGCCTTGTTAATGAAGCATTCCTTTTCTACAGCAAAAGGTGATAGAATATCATGCTGGTCTATGCCCAAACCTCTAGCTTTCAATGATCCCACTCAACTGCGTAGAACAAAAAGCTCTAGACAGCATTTTCAGTGATGCAATTTATGGTATAGTACAGCAATAAAAGTATTCTTTACTTTTAGGCCAGAGTGGTTAAAAGCCTTTTGATTAGCAAAATGGCAATAGGGCATATTGATAATTCATTAGACAAAGATACTGTAAACTAGATCCTCTTGTGTAAATCAAGAGTGATTCAACAAAACGAGATGCAACGCTTGCAAATATAATGTGAACAAAACACATCGGTTTTTGTTTTAAAAAAGCCCTTTGTTTGGGGAAAAAGTCTTCCTGTTGCTTTCCTTATGATAGCCTGTAGTTCTAAAGATGTGTTAAGAAAAACTTAACTTGAGGGATTCGTTCATCAAATCATCTCACTGAGATTAGCTTGGAAAATGACAGCAGAAATTAAATCTTGGATGCAAACATTTTCTTAGGACATACATGCAGGCCTGCCTCAGGCAAAGTTCCTATTTATTGGGGTATCAGGGAGAAAGCTGGTAGAATTAAGCACTAGAAGAATACTTATGCTTTTCTTGGTTTCTGTTTCAGAATAAAAACCTTTTTGACGTTTCTAAAATTTGTTACTGCCTCATTTATTCAGTTCCTAAATCTGTAATCCCTGCTAAGGCAAAAGTCAGATTGAATTGACTAGGAGACTGACACAAACAACCATAACTTTCTCCTTGGGTCTGTTATGGAAAAAAATATATTTGTGCTTAATTGTCACATTATTAAATCTTGGAAACTACTGTGCCTCATAATATATAACTCCAACCAGGGAACATCATCAGTAAAGAACTATGATGGCAATCTAGTAATTCATAAAAACTGCAGGATACTGTCCCTACTCAAAAAGATAAACTTCTTATAATACACTGGGTTGCGCAGAAAGGAGCAGACAAGATCTCAAGGACAGTGTTTATGAATACATGAATTGTGGCAGCCCCACTGGCAGGATATCAAGTCTGAAGGACTTACTGATCAAACATTATGTGAATGAAGTATTTGATACTCTCACACAGACTTGGTATCATGTCCAAATGAGACATTACAGCCTCAGATGTGTCTCTCATTCTGTGAACATACCAGATGGAACCACTGGCTTATTACACCAGGGGTTCTGAAAGAACTTTACATCCCACTCCACTATCAATAGCAATCGTTAATCATTTCACTTGATAAGATTTTAACTCAGAAAAAGAAGCTAAGCACTATGCATTATTATTGTCTTTAAAGACTGTAAGACATCTTGCAGTGACACCTTAATAACAACGTCATTAAGCACTAGATCTAAATGGAACAAAAAAGGACCTTCAAAGTAAATGCCCACTATCTTTTCTAAGTACTCTGCAGTAAATCTTACTCTTGCTCATACCTGTGCAAAGCCACTGAGCTCAATTCCATTGAGTTACTGATGTTGCATGAGTGTAACTGAGCACAGAATACAATTTACAAGATTGCTATCTCAGATTCTTGGGATCCTTACAGAAGAGAGTTTTGAATCAGAGAAAAGAGAGGACAGTGGTATGTTGAATCTGAAAGAATTTTATTTATAGTGTGAACAGAGGGAAATAAGTGCAAGTGAAGAAAATTTAGGAAAAAGTTTCTAAATTGGCATGCTAAGGAACACAGAAGAAAGCACATACACAGGGAGAAGGTTTGAATGTAATAAAAAAAAAAGTCTGAGTTGATACACAAGGTGAATTCGTGGGGAGTTTCAAAGATGCAGACTGATATGCTTTAGGAAGATGGCCAAAAAAGATACAAGGCATTCAGATAAGGAGAAGGGAAGCAATGCAAGTGTCAAGTCAGCTAGGAAAGAGTAGGTTCCAGATTATATGTTACAAATTACAGGAATCAAAGTAAGAAAGTATTAAGGCATAGGCAGAGGTAGAAGATGAGGAAAATTTTGTGTTTTACACAAGAATAGATGATAGGAAAATTTGGTACTAATCTGAATAGGAAAAGAAATGGAGAAATGAGATATAGCTTTTGTTGCCCACCACACTGATGAGAATGAACATCATAAATAGTAACAGAATGATAAAACAGGAGAGGACGTAGGAACAAAACGTGGAATTCATTTTGATACTGGATATACCAGTAAAATAGCTACAGTGAAATGTTAGAGAACCAGCTAAAGCAAAATTCAGGTGAAAACTGTTTTATTTTGTTGTATAACCTAATTCTCTCACTATCAAGCACAATCACAAGTGTTAGTAGCTATTAAAAAAAAAAAAAACAAACCACAACAGGAGAGATTGGGGGAGGGAGGAGAATGATGCAGGGAAGAGATGCATTCACAACATTTACTCCGAGTTGTCAGACCACCAACATGACAAATGGCTTGGTTCTTTTAACAGGAAATTCTATTGAGGGTAAAGGCTGGACAAGGATGATGGGGTTCATAGCAGATCCTTTAGTGTTTTTGAAGAAGGAGTATTTTCTCAGACAACAAGCAAACCAAAAAGCACAACTCCTGGTCTGCAGTGGACAGACATGCATGATTTTGAATAACATGCCTTCATTCTATACATACAGCAACATTACAGTAGACATGAATGAGAAAGATTATTTGTGGTTCCGGCCTCATACAGTCAGCTCAGCACAGTGAACAACATTACAAGACGAGGTCTGCAAATCAGGGAGTTCAGTCTGGGCACTGTATTTTTTTTAAATGGATACATAATCCTCATTGTTTGTGATTGATCCTGTCTCAGTCAACAACTGAGGTGACATTTCAATCCCAGCTCCCTGAAGTTCAGAGGTTTACAGCCTTCTGATCAAAAAGATACACTGATTTTTTTCAAGTGCAAGATTATTTAACAGACGGTCAAAATAACCTTTCTTGGGAATATGAAACTAACTTTTATGCTCTGAAAATGCTTCATTTTTTTTTTTCCTTGTACCTGGGTGACGCAAATCCATTTTTAAAAAAGAAAAAAAACTTTAATCCTTACCTGTGAGGACATGGGTAGTTGGAACAAATGAAGACAAAAAAGTAAGATTTAAGAAAGGACTATAAAACTATACTAATCTTACCTCCTGTGCAGTTTGAGACCATAGAACATACTCCACTAATTCCTGCATTCAAGTGACAGAATCACAGAATTTAGATTGGTAAGAACCTCTGGTCCAAACCTCACTTCCTGAAAAATCTAGAAAACAATATTGCAACACTGTGTACCAACAGTTTAACAGAGTTCAATCTGGGATCTTACAGAATAGGAGGGTACTGATCTTACCCTAACCCATGTACTCACAAGCACCAAGGCATATATAACCAAATTGTCTGTCCAGCATTCATAATGGAGATACATTCCTTGAATGACATGGTGGACAAGGGATGCCAGCTATCCAGTCCTCATCCTAACTTCTGGTTTCTTTTTAGGTTGGCAACCATGTACTGCTGCTGGATGGGCCTTTCTGTTGTCTTCTGTTGTGCCAACAGCAAACAATCTCTTCATCCTGTCCCACCTCTGTGAGTCATCAGGATTTCCTCACTGAGCTGTCTCCTGATGCGGTGTCCTGAGAAGCTGCAGGTAGATGTGTGCTGTTATCTTGATGACCTCCTAATCTGGGTGCCATCAACAGCCGTTCTTATAGCCCTTCCCATTCACACCAATCAAGGTTCCCATTGCGATTCTCAACAAAACTAGAGACAGGTCTGAAGTTATATTTGCTCAGGGCCTTGTCCATTTTAGTTTTGAATGTCTCCAGTGATGATGGAAGGTCCACACCACCTCTGCACACCTGTTTTAAAGCCTGACTCACAGTGAAGAATTCATTCATATCCCACTTGGCTCTTTCACTGATTCAGGGGGCAGATCCAAGGCAACCTCTCATACCATGCACATTGCTACCCCACACACAAAGCAAACCCAAGATGATGAGGAAGGTCTTCACAGCCACACAAGGGACAGTAAGTTAAGTAGAGTATATGAGAGGTTTGACAAGCATTGACATCTACCTCCTATGGTCAGTACAGATCACAGTGCTGCTCTGGAGAAACAAAGCTAGCTTAACACCCCTGCGGCTTCCGTAATCCCTAACTAAGAGTATACTTGCTTGGAAATGTTGGCTACTGCTGTAAGATTTGTTAAATTCTCCCTGAGTCTGTTTGGCAGATGACATTTTACCCCTTACCTATATGGAGTTGCCAGCTGGGTCATAGCTTGGGGTCTAGTCATCCCTGAGGGTGGCAATCTCCGCTCTATCTCTAACATGAGGCTGGCCATTAAGGGAGAGTCCTCAGTTTTTGCAAAGACACTTAAGGCAATTTCCATATGCCTGTCTTCATCCATGGGCTTCTATTCATTACACATTCTCGGCACTGTGAACAAACATTAAAAGAAACATACAAACAAGACTGACCGTTGATTACTTTTATTTGATTCATGCATGAACTGCACTATCAAATAAAGATAAATTTTATATGTATATATTTTTACATGAATGGTCACATTTTCAGATAATTTTCTTTGTAATATATTACTTTTTTGATGATTCTGATTTTCAAAAGCAGGTCTAACATACATTGCATTTTCCAGGAAGGGTTACAGAGGAAGGAGTGTGTTGCCTCACACACTAAGCTTCCATGCTTCTAAATACATTACTATATATTGGGGAAAATACAGAGATATGTGATACTTCAGGTTAAAAACTGAAACCGCAATTTTCACATCGAAAATGAGCATTACTATCTCCTCATAAAAGAAATCACATCAGATAGAATACTGTTGCTAGTGACTGTTGTTCAACTGGAATAAAACACCGCATTTCTGAAAATGCAGAAGAAAAGTAGCTCAATATATTTCTTTGAACATTACATTGATAAATAAATGTTTTCATCTACAAGTAGCATATGTGTACAAAAATATTTAGCTAGATGATTTTATCTGACATTTCAAGAAAAATATTCAGTCATAGCTGTGCTCTACAATCAGCTGAAACCAGGACAGTACTCTAAAGGGATATTGATGGAGGGAGAAAGAGTAACACACACATACAAACACAGACATTCTCCATTCCCCACCTCTAAGCCCACTTCAGCCAGAGGACACAAGATGTCTCTATTTTAAATGCTGATTCAAGACTGCAGATTTAACAGAATTATCAGGGAGTTATTTAAATAAAACAGAAGCTTGGTTTAAACAATTTAAAGCTGGGACACAATGCCATTATCACATTGCCTCGTATTAATTATTATGTTTGCTCTTTCCGGACTGTCACAATGATGAACAACAATGATTGCACAACGCAAGATATTCATCATTTAGCTAATTTACTCAGTCTAGGCAGGCGATCAAAGATGTCTCTATGCTCTTCTATTTCTTAACAACGTCCCTTTTTGGTTCCAAATGTAACTAAGAGAAACTCCAAGACTGGTGTGACCTGTGCATATCTTGCCTGACATATCCCAGAGCCTAAAAGCCAGCTGCAGGAACGCAAAGCCCACAACTTTTAACCTTTCCAGGGCAGCTGGCACTGCGGAGAGGCAGAGCAGTGCTATACCACTTCAGTTCCCTTCCTCTCAGACTTCCAGCAGACCAAGGACCATCTCTGGTGTGTCAGTGGCAGTGCCATTCTTTGCTTATGTGAAAGAAAAATTGGGGGAAAAAAGGTTTCATGGACATCTGGAGCTGTACACGGGAAGTGAGCTTTGTCAGTGTCCTTGCTGGAACCAGAGGGTTTAATGGAACAGACCCCCAGTCTTTGCCCATTTCCTATCAACACAATTCCCTGTGGTTTTCCCATTATAACTTCGCTCATCAGTGAATGTATGATGCTTGCTGTTTGCTGCCTGGCACACTGCATTTCTTTTTGCAGATGGGTGAATAACCATTCATATCTCTGACTAGAGTCTTTCTTTTGCTAGAGATATGCAACGGGATTTGTGTGGGGCAGCTGCTCAGTATTTGTGTGCCAGTCTGAGTGGCCGAGTATGTCACGGTGGACAAATGACGTCATTTCTGGAGCAGGCTTCACAGGAACTGTGCCACTGCTTAGTGCTATGAATGCTGATGAAATTGCTTTCCCAAGATTTGTTTCTTCTCTCAGAACAATATGATCTTGCGATATATGGGTTCAGTTTGATTTTTTTTCTACAAGTCTTTCAGACTTTGCCTATTATCCGAGTGCTCCACACTCCTTCAGTGTATCCTCTAGAAAATTTGATCTAAACATTGCAGTGTGTATTGGTAGTGCAAAGTTAGGTATTTTAACAGGCATACTGTCAAGATAGAAATTCATTCTCACCCACACGCCAGTCCAGAAATCCCACTCCTAATTCATATTTCTTCCCCAAACCCCCATATCTTTCATCTCTCCTACCGTAAAAAAACCAAATCCAAACCAAACAAAAACCCACACAAAGTCCAGCAAACCATTCCAATCCATTTTGACTAAAAAGTGATGCCAAATAATATTAATCTCTTTCTCTGGAATTTTCTGACACACCCTACCCGCTGCACTTCTGTCTGTTTAGACCCTAAATTCTGCACAGCAAAGGCTGTATTGCACTTTGTCCATCAAAGATACTGCTAATGTTTTAACAACAAATAATGAATCTAATCCATCAGCTATGTGCATTATTATAACACACACATACACACTTGAATTTTAATTTTATGCATATGCAAACATCAAAGCAAATGTTGGTTCAAGCCGCCGCCCCCCCCCAGTTCTCCAAACGTCCCAAGACAAATGTAACTCTTCAAACATGATCAAGAGTTCTGGGCCAGAAGTAATGGGGTGATATTAACTTTACTTTTTAATACAGACAGTCATGTGCTGATCACTGTATATTTTTTTTGTTTCCCAGGAGTTATTTGTCATAACATTATTTCATGCTTGGTTTTGCTCTTGGTTAACATTGCTAGTGTGTTAGCAGCAAAATAAAACATCTAGGATAACTCTTTGAAACACCTTTTAAAGAAAAAAAATCTGTGTTCCAATGAGGTTGGCTTTTCTGTACTCACACAGGTTAAGACCATAAATGAAAAAAAGGTGTGACAAAACTAAGCATAAAGACACAACACTGCTATTAAAAGAGGTGCAGAGTGAAGCAGTAAAAAGGAGGAGGCATCAAATATGCAGCAGGATTGTTTGTTCCAAGTTACTATTTTACAGTCAGTGGATAGATACTTCTTTTTTGGACACCTGCATAGAATTATGTTCACAGCTGCTCTTTACTGATCATATTGTGTGAAATTGTTTCTTTTCCTTGAACAACAGGCAAACAAAAGGTGACAGGGATGAACTTGTTTGTACAGTAATTTACAGCACTGTATGTAGGCAATTTCCACACATGTATCTGTGATGTCAATTTACAGCCTTGGTCTATCTGGCAAATATAAATATACATGTGTGCATATTTGCATAATTTAAAATATTATCGCTCTCTTGAGAGAGTAGAATATAAATATGTATGTGCACACGTGTGTGTGTGTGTGTGTGTCTGTGGACTAGAACTACAGAAAAGCTGTTATTCTCTCAAGAGACCTACAGAATTTCAAATACACACACACTATATGAGCTATCTATATACATGACAAACAGTGAGTCAAGCATCATATTAATGTTATTAAAACTGAAAACAAATTACAAGACTGGCACTACTGACATTTCTTTTTATGAATAATTTTACTTTACTGTAACAGAAAAATAGGCAGATGACAATTTTTAACAGAGAACAAAGTTCAGAAGGCTGTTCAACTTATTCATAGCCATATCTGAATAACAAAACTGCATTAAAAAGAAGAACCCCAAAAAGTTTCTTTCTACATGTTATTGTGACATGCCTCCCTCCTCCCTGTCCCAAAATCAATGAGAATTCATATTTTAACAAGACTATGTCAACATGCATTACTGAAGCCTTATATTTACACTGCTGAACACACTGAAAATTATCCTCAGTCCCTAAAAACCACACTTCAGCATGAAGCAAATGTTTTGGCTATGCTACAACAAATTCATAAAAAGAAGCCGTCATAATGCAAATGTTGCCAGATCCATAAGAACAGCACACTACTGTGGGACAGGCTATCTTGGGAGATATACCAGAGGAAGGTAGGAAGACACCATTGCACTCCATGTTTCTCCGTTCCAGGGTTATAAAATGCTTTAACTTGCCTGTCAGATGGCATAGTCGGGCAAAGCAGTCAGGTAAGAGAGTTTCATTTATTCTTAAGAGACAGGTGACATAAGATTTACTGGAAACTTAGTTCATTTGGGATTTTTGTGGGATACATCAATATACAATATTACTACTTCATTTTTACATCACCTGCACACCATTAATTTTCAGCTCTGCCTCGCTCTAAGTCTTGTAAGAGCTGTTTCTCTATTTTCCCATCCAAGAAAGCATCCTTCTTCAGATCCCTACTTGAGTACACGTACAAGTATGTACATGCTTAAGTTCCACTGAAAGGAGATGTATGCTTAAGTGTGATCCTATTGTCTTAAGAAGATACTTTATATTCTGGGATATGATTTGGCAAAACACAACACGTAAAATAGAGATATGATGCTTGAGAAAGCATTCTGGTGAGCTTCCAGGGACTTACCTGCCAGCTGCCAAGCTGACTTACAGCTCTGGGCTCGATCTATTCATCCATCCATCACCGAAGTGTCTGAGTGACTGATAACAAAAAGAGATGATTCATCGTTGGTATGTTCTCTGTTCTCTCTTTGTCCTGTGGAAGACATGGTATTTTACGATTAAGATGTTAATATTTCAGGCTAAGAGAAACTTACAGTATAAAGAGGACAGTTTTTATCTTACTGGATAGATACTTGGTCCTAATTTTTAGAAGACAGAGAGGGCCAGAAATGAAAAATTTCATTGTTAGCTGATCTTTAAATGAGCAGGTACCCATGCCTATCTTTTCAAGTGTAAAATACCACCTAATGGCCGATGAAGAATAACATAAGCTATACAGTCAGAAGGCACTCTCCCTTTTGGTCTTTTTAGATAGATCTGACTAGTAAGATCATATTTCATTTCCATTTATTTAACAAGCGTTATTCAAGGTGTTGACCTTGAACTTAATAGCACAAACATCAAAGACTTATCTCAGAGACCTATAGGGAGGATAAGACAACTTCAGGTCTTCCATGGAGGGAACAGAAAGGAGAAATACATTAGAATATTCAAAACGCAGAGCATGCTTCTACCTAACAACAACTTTGCTCAAATGATACAAACAAAATGAGGAATTAACAAAAGAAAATAGCATTTCTCTTTAACATTAAAATACTTTCTAATTGCATTGTTATTGTATCAGATTGCTACAGAGAAAAGTATGACTATTCCCATAAGCTGGGTACCTAACTCACACTGTGAATGAAGCATGTAGATTAAAAATCTACAGACATTTCTCCACTAATGCCTGCCAGAAGGGGTCATCAAATGGGCATGTTTTAAAGAGGGGGGCTGAAGACTAGGCTAATAAGTGTTTTCACCAGTGGACTTGAAGGAAATACAAAATAACTTCTGATAAATTGTATGGATTGCACAAAGATTTGGCAGAACAGTAAATAATTAAGAGGACAGGATTATTTGGCAAACCAGGCTCATTCAAACAGAATGCACCTGAATACAATCAGATACAGAGTCTGGAATTATCCTTGAGATGGGGGAAGTACCTAACGGAAAACAAATAATCTGAAAGAATATAGAAGTCACAGAGGACAAATCACTGAGTTTGAGATCTTAGCAACATGGATTTAGCAACATGGATGGGTGAGGAGGGAAACACAGCTGGTTTTTACCTCTAGGTATCATTAGCATTTATGCTTTGGTGAGCGTCAAACTAAGATATTTTGTACAGTTCTGATGTTCACATTCTATGAAGGATATTTTGGACAGTTTCTCACAGAAACAGTGAGATCAGTCACAAAAAAATTATTCAGGAGCTGAATAAAACTCCTTCCAGTGAAGGTTTTAAATCTCAATCTGTTTAGCTTATCAGAGAATGAGAGGCAACTTGATTACAGGAATAAAGCATCAGGTACAAAAGCGCTCTTTGATTTAGTGGACACAGTAAAATATCTGTAATATACTGAAAGCAAAGCCAAGTACAAGAGCGTTACAAAACTTCAGCTTTCTATTGAGTATATGTATTACAATACAGTTTTAGTCATACAATCACACATCATTTTCTTCTACAGGAAGCTTCACTATTCGCGTCGAATAGTCGGTGGTTATTTAGTGAATGCTTTGTTTTATTCTCATTGTTTAATTTGTGGCCTCACAACTTACTCATTGTACACTATTTAAACCTAGCACCAAACACAGCACTGTTTCTTTTTTCATCGGTTTTCATTTGGCTGTCACTTTAACAGCATATGAGTGTAATTCCGTGAACCAAAAAAGATACAGGAGGATAAAAGCCCTCATTACACATGCATGTTATACAACACTCCACCTGGACAAAGGGCAATTCAAATGCTACCCAAAAGTTCTGTTTAAGGTGTTTATAAAATTCTAGTTAAATATGCTAAATATTTTCAATAGTGGTAGAAGCACCAGCAGGCCTTTTCAAGCTTTCTTGAGAGTTACCTGTAGGAATTGTTTAAAGAGTGAAAGGCCAGTATCAGCTTGAGGTTTGAGTAGGTTTGTTTCCACCACAGAATACGACTGTGGAGATACTCCAGATCCCCCATCGTGTATTAGGAGGCAAATAGCTTCTGCAGGTTCTTGGTAAACACCTGCAGGGTAGCTCCTCAGAAGTCAAGCCATACTTTCACA
The DNA here is from genome assembly GCF_000690835.1 of Fulmarus glacialis. Lineage (NCBI taxonomy): Eukaryota > Metazoa > Chordata > Aves > Procellariiformes > Procellariidae > Fulmarus > Fulmarus glacialis. The sequence goes on from NW_009215304.1 coordinate 58,668, forward strand.
TAAACCTATTCCACAGTAGAAGCTTCAAGGTCAGATGCTTTTTCAAGCAGACTCTGATCAGGTCACTGCTTGTGAGTCACCAAGGGGGGAATATTTCCTTTCTGTTCACAGGAGCACTTCTCCTGCCTGATATTTACAGACTGGCTATCCATCTATCATCTGAAACAGGAGTTTTCTTTCTTTGCCATGAACTGCCTGCCAAGATGAGTTCCCCTGCCTGGAACACCACCTGCCCCGAAACTATTATGGAAAGGTTTGAGTTTCCTGACCAACACCTTTTGCCACAGATATTGCTGATGAAGCCTTGAAGGCTTACAAAAGGGGGCCTAAAAGAAGCCTTCAGCCCCTAACTAGGCCATCCACTGGGAGGAACTGGGAGGAGCACACAGTCTAATACCTACAGATTTTCCTGGCCGGGTCTCCACCAGCCTGTCCTAGTCCCAGCCCCATCTCAACCTAACTCCTCACACCAGTCCCAGGTAACTCCCTCCCATCGAGCCCCTTGACTCCAGGGCTACGTCTCCACCACAGGGTGCACATCAAACCCCACCTTGTTCCTCCCTGCAGTCCCATACACCTTCAGGTTTTTTCAGGTTT
>NW_009215304.1:59295-62529 GCF_000690835.1 Fulmarus glacialis
CAGATTGTCACACCCCTTTCTTTCTGCCAGGCTGCCAGTTCTCCTAATAACTGGGGCAACTCCTAATTGAGGCAGGAAAGCTGAGAGATAAGACAGTCCATCCCCATCCCTCCCCCAGTTTCTGAACATGGCAGCACCAGCAGTAATAATCTTTATAGATGCTACTTTCAACATGCAATACATATCTACAAAACACTTGTGAACCTGAGTCTTTCAGAGAACCACAACTTTGTTACACTTTGGCTAAATTTCCTGGAAATGGCAAGAGACATCAGGCAAACCCTTAATGAATTTCAAGTCTCTGCTCAACACTTTGGAGATGCTGGAGCATGTCAGGTTTTCACACTATCTGGACTAGTCTTAAATTGCTGCTGTGTAATTTAAACTTTTACTGAATGTTTGTCTGGAGAGTTAATAAAGACTTCCATCCATTTGAAAATTTACCAAAGTTAAGCCCTCACATCAACATCCCCTCATTTCAAAATAATTTAGCTGTAAGCCACCATCAGATCTGAAAAATTGGATTCATTTGTCTACAGTGAAAAAGATAAAACGGGAAAAGGAAAGGTATGCTTAATTATGGCATTTATTGTGCCTAAACTTCTGTGCTGCATCATCTCTGCAGGAAAACCAAGCTGAATGAAACCACAGAGGATTGAGTTTAAAAAATTGTAGAGCTGTAATAGGTTAAAAGCTGCATATCTTTGTACTTCTTTATGTGTCTTTGCAAATGAATTTGAAATCTAAGGTATGTTTTCCGGAGGCCTGAGCTTTTTGCAGCTTTCTACAGCACTCTCACACTTGCAAATGTTTTCTTTATACTAGAAAGTCACAACTATCATGTTACAGTACTCTAAGGTACACATCTGCCCATACTATATTACTGTCTGAATAGTAGTTTACATTGGATAGGAAGCGCTTCAGCACACAATGCGTGCAAAGGCCACAGGAGAATTTCCCGAGGTTTGCTCTCCAAGGATCCCTAATACTCCTTAGCAACCTTGCTGGAAGGACTGAAATCACAACCTCTAGACGGCAGGTGATAAGTGTCCCTGTATACTTGAAATAGCTGCTGGCTACAGCAAGCACACATACATCTCCAGAAACACATTTAACAGAGAGTCATCAAACCTAGGATATAGACAATCGTGTTAAACTCAGACTGATTAAAGCAAGAGGAATACTGGCAAGCAGACTCCTGCAGTGGCCTTATATCACTGTACAGAGTGCATAGCTTTAGAGCATGCTTTCACGACAATTTGAGAACAGGCTTCCTATAAATCTAGTCTGGACTGAGGAGCATCAGAAAGGTGTGAAATGACAGTCTGAGAAGCTGTGATCTAAGTGCTAGAACTGTTTAGACCATTAGAAGCCCTTATATATGTCAGGCTATATTATGGGACATATTTACAGTGAGCTATCTCGTGCTTTCCTGGTACTGCCTCAACTGCTATGTTGTTTTTTCCTCTGATAAACTTCATCAAGTGTTTCACATGGAACAATTTCAGGACTGAAATGTCACATGGCAGCGTAACCATAAATATTTTGCCTATCCCTTTAGCTTTTAGGGCAAGTTCGTATTGAGTTCTGATGTTTCTCATTCTCTGCCATGCAGCTAAGGAAATAGAAGTCCCTAGGTCTTTATTTTACACAGCTGACCTTTTATTTCCTGCTAGGTGCATTCAATTTCAGATAGCCCAGAATATGGTCTTGAAACACTATTTTCCATCACACTAAACTAATCTGAGGTCTCCATTTTTACACATTTAGTAAACTCAAGAGTTTGCTTTTCAGTGTTGCATGAAAAACAGAGGTCATTCAGAAGGTTATAATTTTTTCAACAAAACAACTGTTGTGACACTTCTGAAAGAAGCAAAGGACAAACACTTTTAAACACTGGGCAAAACACTGCAACCAACATAAGTAAGAAATTCCACTTTTTTTTGTTGTTGTTTTTTTTAACAAACTAGATCTGAATTCCACTGCATCTATTGCTATGATATTCTCATTTAAATTTTATATTGAGAAATATTTAACCTTGATTAACCCTCATTTAAAACTTAATTTCAGTTATACATCTCTTGCAAGAGAAGCCTGTCTCCATTTTATATGCTACTCGTATTCATGATTGCTGAAGAGATCTGTATCTTCTCTTTCCAACCTATAAAATGTTTTCACATCGTTTATTTAAATGGTATTGGTAGCTCCACTTTTCATTTAACGGTCACTATTCTTACACGCTTTTCAAACTTCTTCCAGTCAATACTTAGCCTTTGGGTTCTGATACCCTGATATTACCTTACGTATAGTGTTTTAAATCTCAAATAATCTGATATTTAGATTACATATTACTTAAAATTCTCCACCCACTCAATAACGATGATAGCCACACTCTTCTTATCTCACATACTATTTCCCTTTTTTTTCCTGTTCACATCCAAGAAGATTCCCATCTAGAGCATACTGCTGGCTGCATACATGTCACAGTACAATTTTGCCCTGGCCCATCAACTAGTTTATTTCCTAAATCACTCAGCAACAAACCGTAATGGCTGCTCCTTAGGACCTCATCATGCAAGGTCAGCCGTTCTGTTATTGGGAAGTTGCCCTGAATTTTAAACTTCTTCTGAAATACATGGTTATTCATACGGCCACTACGATTCAGATGTTATTCACACAGCCACTGCAAACGGTGCCCAGGCAACTGTCCCGCTAATGACCTTCCCATCGACCCGCTGACATTAGTATCTCAAGAGCTAAGGGTGGCTAATTCTTGACTAACCTTGTTGCCCGAGATAAGCAAACGTGTTATGTTTTATCATCTCTACCATCTTACCTTAGCTCCGTCTTCTAATGAGCTAGGCTGACTCTGAAAGCTACAGACTCGTTTCACATAAAACCTTTTGGTGCACTTACTCCGAAAAACAAGCAGTAATTTCTTGATTACTCTTCAACACCAATGCTTTAGAATTTTTTTTTTAAATAAGTAGCTCATTTTAAAGTTATCATCCTATTCAACATTACTTTATAAAGCTGAACAAACTACACTTTGTAACCCCAAAATTTCCAGAGGGGGCAAAGCATCTTTTTATAAGCAACAACAGTAATGATAATAAAATTATCATTACCAAGGGTAATCTTAATTGACGACGGGAAGCGCTGTCCCCGGCGGAGAGAGAAAGCCAAGCCCACCGGTTGCAGCCCAGGGCGCGGAGCCCGCCCGCGCCGTTCCCC
>NW_009215305.1:0-1151 GCF_000690835.1 Fulmarus glacialis
GCGGCCCCTGCCCGGCCGCGGGGGAGCGTCGCTGCAGCTGAGGCCTCTCGGGCTGGGTGGCACGTCTGCGGGCAGGAGGTGCTGCAGGATCGCCTGGGGCAAGCAGGGATCCTCTGGTGAGGAGTCGGGCTCTGAGCTTCAGGATCCCTTGCACTCGGCTCAGCAAAATCTGGTTTTATTTATTAGTTTTCTATTAGGGATGTGGAATAGAGCAGTTGGAAGCAATTTGACAGCCACTAAAATAAATGTTCTTTTCTGTTTATTCCTTGGCTGCCATTCTGAAATTAAATGGTGATGCATTAAGAATCTAAAACTTTGGCTGTCTTACTAAGTCTTTAATTGAATACAGGTCAAAAACAAAAGCATGACTTCCTTTTTTTGTTGCACTAGGAAAAACCAATGACTTTAAAGAGGCTGGCTATATTTAACACAGTATATGAATCTGAACAGTCCAAATATATGTGATTTTACTTTTTTACTGGGGAAATAAAACATTAGGAAGTCCGTCATTCAGTCAGTAGCTAAATTGTATTTACTAACCTGACACAGACAAATTCCAGATGATCAATATGGCATTTTTTAAAAGGCATGTCTTCATTCACAATGCACCTATAAGCCATAAGCTTGCTGGGTAGATATTCAATATTTTGTTTTTCCATTTCATGTTGTGTCTGTTACGTGTTTCACAAGAGTAACCGCTGCTAAGGACCCCTTCATTCTGGGAGCCCGGATTGCGGGTGGAGCGAGGAAGGGCAGCACCCGGGAGCGCCTGGTTGGGGGCGGACCGGCAGCAGGGAAGGGACTGGAATGGGAACTTGCCGGAGAGAGTAAGGGGGTTCCTCCACCCTGTGTGCATCTTTCAGTGGCACGTAGATGCTTTTTGTGACATGGGGAGGAAGGGATTGAGTTTTGTGTTTAAAAAGCTGTGAAGATGGAGGGTGAAGGAGGAACTAGGCAAAACTGTGCCTTTGAGAGCGGGAGACGGAAGCAGAACAATTAGCAAGCAAAAAGTGCAGTAGCAGCAGAACACCATACTTGCTCAGTCGCTGTTTTAACTTTCCCAGAAATGTTGAAATGGATGTTCCTGAGCTTGGCTCCCTCTTGTCTGTGTTCAGGGCTGCTCAGTCCCGAGGTCTGGCGTGTTCAAAGGC
>NW_009215305.1:1248-30017 GCF_000690835.1 Fulmarus glacialis
CTCGCCGCTGAAGGGCCAGCAAACAGGCGAGGGCAGGACCGTGGCAAACCGTTCTCTGGGTTTCAATACTGTCACCGGCAAACTTGCTGTATTGTGCTTTTGTGATACATCGAATATATGTCTGCATTACGAATTGCAGGTGCTTGTAAAGGCTTCTAAATGGCATTTTCAAGAATCCAATTTAAAAATCTATTCACTTTCTAAAGGCTGAAGGGCCAGCAAACAGGCGAGGGCAGGACCGTGGCAAACCGTTCTCTGGGTTTCAATACTGTCACCGGCAAACTTGCTGTATTGTGCTTTTGTGATACATCGAATATATGTCTGCATTACGAATTGCAGGTGCTTGTAAAGGCTTCTAAATGGCATTTTCAAGAATCCAATTTAAAAATCTATTCACTTTCTAAAGGTTTTGTTCCTCTTTGCCATGTGTAATGGTGCATATTTCTCAGCCCTGAGAAACAAAGGCTGTAAGATTAGTTGACATGTGAATGGAGGGGTAAGTCATGCATGCAAGGGTCTGCTTCAGAAGCATTCACGCAGCAAGGTTCCTGGTGTGTGACAGTTCAGTGTGGTTCTTCAGATGCACATGGTGTGTGGAGGGGATGAGGAAGGCACCCACATATCTGAGCTTTGCAAAGAGGCTGGCCAAAACAGCACAACTGCTGTCCCAATGTCTGCAGGCAACAGGAGGAGTTAGTAAATGCCTGGTGACCCTTTGCTTTGCACTGCTTTAGCTATAGGCACAACAGAGACTTTAAGCTCTGTGTAGAAAAAGAAATACAAATTGCACTCTGTCCTGTTCCAGTGGCAGTCAACAGTAAACTCAATATGAGTAGAAATGCACTTATATTACTTGCAAATGAACAGCACTTTGTTTGCTATTGTCCTTTTTCCTCCTCCTAGTAAACCTTTCATAAAGGGTGAACATAGTTTTTAATTAGTGGTTTCTTTTGGTTTTTAGCATTCTGTGGCTAAACCCATTTTTTAACAGGCAAAAAAAGAGAAATTAAATGAAGGTTAGACTCCATCTAGATTATGGGATCTTAAAATTTTAAAAATTATTTTAGCATTTTATCTTAAATCTGATTAGTAGCTTGCATTTCTGAAACAAGCTATACTATGCTTTGCCATATGTCTCACTCAAGGTAGTTCAGTGCTGATGCCAGCCACTGAGAAATTTTGTTTTGCTTGAACAGGAAGGTTGGTTACTGGTGGTGTCACGAGGAGGCCTTTATATGAGGAGTGTGTGTGGGCTTCTCATTTCTGTACAAACTTCCCTGCATATCTTAGGCTTTCTGTCTGGTCCTGAAGATGAAGCAGTGCCCATTTAGTGATGACTTGGTGGCTGCCAGGTCCCAGGGGCAGCGTCCCCGGCACCGCTGCCAGCAGGAGCTGTCTGCTGCAGCCCAGACCCCACCGCGGGCATGGGGCCCCTGTGTTCACCACCGAATGCTTGGCAGCGATTGCTGCCAGCCTGCTGGTGAGCAGACCTGCGCTGCCCTTTGCTTTCACTGAAGGCTTGACTCACCTCCCAGTGCGCTGTTCTGCCGCTACGAGAGGCTCTTGAAAGAGCTAGCTTGGTTCAAAAACCTGCGTCAGTGCAGTTTGGTATGAGAGAAACAAAGCTTTTCAGTCAGCATGGGTGGCTCTTAGTGACAAGTCAGTAGTTTGCTGCCGGTCTCCTTTGGATCCGGCAGCAGAGCTCCTTGGCTGTTAGCTGGCTCCTGTCTCCTTGCTTCCGCATTCCCGGCAGCAGAGGAAGGACCATGCCAATGGCTGCTCTTGCTCTCTGTGCTTCCCAATGCCGGCATGCAGCTGCGGCTCGGGACTGCAGGCCGAGTGGGCTATGGGGAGTCTAACCTCTCGGGTTTGGCTTTGTGCTGGAAGAGCGAGCGGTGCGTGCTGCTGACTCGGGCAGTGTCCCAGCACGTGGTGCTCCGGGGGTCTCGGCCAGAGGCACGGAGCTGTGGCTTCACCGGGGATGGTGGGTAGATGGCTGTGTGGGGCATCTCCAGACAGCGGCACACAACGGAGTGTGGAGTCAAGTACCCAGTACAAGAGAAGCGGGTGCTGGCGGCGTGGCCAGTCCTTGCCCTTGGACCCAGGCAGTTGCGTTTCTCATGGTGGCATTTATCTTGGTGGTGGTGTTTACCAAGCAAAGGAAAGGTATCAGAAATGGCCATTTCAGCTGGCCCTAAGGAGGTATCTGTAGGTAAAATATATCACTGCTATACAAATAACCTTTTACTTGGATCAGGACATGGGCAATAGCTCTGTTTTTGAATGACTGAAACAAGTAACTGTAAATAGCTAGACCAATAAAGATTTTGATGCCTGTCTTGGGTAAAACTACAGTGGATTGTGAACACTGGCTGAAAGTTTTCTATTAAAAGCTAGTAACTCTCTCTTAAAAGCTAGTAAATATGTTCTTTCCACAACAGTAAGCTTAATACTGTAACTTTTTTATATGAAGAAAATTGTTGAATCAAGCTGAAAGGAATGTGCCCTTAATTCTTTCAGCAGTTCTTAAGCCACATGCTCAACAGCTCTGCTCAGAAACCCAAGCGATGTTTTTCTTATTTCTGCAACAACTTTCGCCACTTATTTTCATGCTTTCCAGCATTTTTCTTGGTATGAAGAGAAAATGCCTTTTTTTCTGAATGCTGTCTTAGGGCTGATGGTACTTGGATATATACATGAACAAATTATTTCCAAAGCAAGCTTAGCTCTCTGTAATATGATATAACATGGGCTTGTATTGTAGTGATAAGTTGGAAACCTGTTGCCATAAACTGGCCTTCATCAAAAGGCCCAGATGATGCTTCTTTGTCAGAATAGTTAAGCTATTCCTCTGTCAGCCCAAAGCCAATGTTAATTTCTGAAATGAAACAGTCGTTGCTGGCTGAAGTTTAAACATTTTCCAGCATATTTATAAAGTCTTGTTTATGTTCAAAGCACTTGAAAAAACAAATCTGTAAATACCAGATTTAATTGAAGTAAATATTGCATTTAGTCACAGAAGATTTTCATCTTAATTTGCGAACGTTTTGCCCATTTTTTCCTTCATTTTGTAACAGAGAACGAAGGCACTAGTTACACATTGGAAACAGCGAGTATGTAGTTTTAAAGCAGCTTCGCTTTGCTATTCCTCTTTTCTCTGTGCTTTGACTTGCATTTGCACGCAGGCTGGTATACAGTGGTGTACTTGTAGCAGCCTCGAAGTAATACTTACCTTTTATTTCCTTCAAACAGAGGCCATGTCCCTTAGAGCAGCTGAGGAGTTACCACTGAATGTTGAAAGCAGAGGATAGATGGAATAACCCAAGACTGTACCTGGCCAAAATCATCAGTTTTCCAGCATTTGAACTAAAGCAGTCCTTCCTTTTCTTGAAAATACTTTCAGAATTCTTTTTTCACTGAAAGGAAAGAATGAAAAAGAGGACAACTTGGCTTTTTTCTTTTTTAAAAGACTTGGTTCATTTCTGAATCCTTCCAAAAAAAAAGTCCCATCCCAGAAGAACATTTTCTGACATTGAGATTAGCCAAGACCAGATTGTCACTGCCTGGAAGTACTTAGATGTAAATTCACATGCTCTTGCCTTCTAGCTTGTTTTATTTACTGTGTATTTAGCAGATAACCTTTGGCTTTGTTCTGTTTTTGTTTACCATGTGAAGTCCAAAGTGACTTCACTAGAAGGATATTAGGCAGTTGTGAGAGCAAAATCATGCGTGTTGTGCAAAACTGGAGATTTCTGTGCCCCATTCATCTTGTGATGGCATTAAGCATAATTAAAAATGGCATTTTATTCTAATTTGGTTCTTGTGTCAATCCCAGAGTAGTATCAAGCATCTGTGAGTTTCTTTCACTGGGAGCTGCAGTGCTGGGATTTCACTTTGGGTCCCAGGGCAGAAGCAGCATGCTGTCTGCAGCGTGCCACCGCTCAAACAGCGAGGATGTGGGGGACAAGGTGGTGAAGCTGCTGTGGACGCCAGCCCTTGTGAGAGTTCATCCCGCAGTCTCAAACTGCCCTGAGAAACCTGCTGCTGCCACAGGTGGGCTTTGACCTTGGAGTGCCAGCTCTGAGGCGACGGGGGGTCCCTTCTGCTGAAACCTTCAGCTGCTTTCCCGTGGCCGTGCTCGCTCATGGTGGCTGGGCATTTGGATATCCAACCAGTGTCTTGCCAGGAAAATCACTGGGCTTCTGGTGCGGCTTTTTAAGCAGTGGAAAAATGCTTCTCAGAGAAAGTGAATGGAGCAATGCCTAGAGCTGCTCAGAGAGGAACCTTGTTCTGCAGGCCCAGTCTATAAGGACAAACTTTTTAATTTTTTTGTGGGAGTGGGAAGGTCTGAGCCCAGAAGGACAGCAGCAGTTCTTCTTTTTAAAGGAAAACGGAAGAGAATGTTCAGAAAACTTGAAAAGCAAGTTAAATGAAGCAAGTTAAATGTATGGAGGTGTTAGCTAGAAGAGGAGGTTAAATAGTTGTGGAACAGCAAGGGGGAAGTCTGCATGTATGTGGGCTTAAACACTTTCTGGCTTTCACAACTTAGAGCTCTGCTTACTTTGATATTCTTGAAGCTCACAAGATTATCTCAGCTGGTGGTAATAAAACTACGTTGACTTACAAAGGGTTTCGTTGCTGCATTGAGGAGTGGCACTACCAACATTTTGTTCACAAGCAAAACTTTGATAATTATTTTCCAGATGCGTAAACCTGAAGTTAATAAACACTTCTGAAGGGGACTAAGACTTTCACGGCTTGTTTCACAGCCCCACAGGAAACCGATGGATGGGTGAGGCCGGCGTGTTCCCAAAGCACGCTGCTGAGAGCACGCACTGTGGTGTGCATTCACCTGCGTTTCCTTGTAGCTGGTCTGCCTGGATCTCTGGTCTGGACACTTGTAGGCAAACATGTCTTGCTGGTCGGAGGAGAAGAGGCAGCAGTGTGCTTAGGTCGGAAGCAAGCTGCCCTTCATGTACGTCACTGCATATGGTTAGCCACTGGCAGGAAGACTGAGTCTGCTTTTTCTGAACCTATGTTTTGATAACACCTCAAATGGAGATTTGATTTCACAGCAGATAAGGTTCTGGCCTGATTTTTGGCCTGAAGTGTGCCAACACTTCAGCATGGCACAGATTTTCATCAAAACTTTTCTTTTGTAGAATATTTGGATTTCATGAGAGAAACCATCTCAAATTCATGTAATCTTTTTGACTTCTGCACTGAGAAATGGTTAAAAATTTGCTTTGTTTAAAACAAAACACTTGGAGTTGCATGCCATTGCTTGCTCAACCCAACCCAAGACTTTTCTTACTCTCACATATTAAAAATTGTGGAGAACTGCAATAATCTGTGACTTGACTAGCATTTGTACCAAGCTCTGTGAGGCTCAGGTTGCCTCCACGGGAGACAAGAGGGAATACAGTCATTCCTACGCAGGCTGCTCTGACCTAAGAGATGCACTCTGCTTGTTCTCACCCATCTCTACTATAAAAAGAATAAGGAACATCTGGCAGAGAGGCCAAACAGATAAAATCTTTTAAATGCAGATGCTTTGGAAAGTAGTGTAAAAACATGGAGCTTACCTGTGTTTTCTTTATTATTGAAACATACTACACTTTCCTTTACACTGAGCCTGTGTTCCACCAGACATTCTTTTATGGATCGTCTTTTGTTGGCTTTTCCCTTTCCCCTCATAATTTTGGTTCAAGACTTCTAAACCAAAGTAAGTGTGCCATACTGCTTCCTCTGCTCTTTCTGAAGACTTTTCCCTTGTGAATATGTATAGAAAATACCTGGTTGGTTGCGTATGAGCTGGATTTAATTTCTAGGTCATAATAAGTAAGGATGAGGGACCAAATTCTGATCCAGTGATGACATAGGTAAACTCCCACTGGTTTCCAAGGATTCAGAGTTGGCTGTAGAGGACTTAATTTTGCAAATCCAAGTGCCTCTGACAAACACGTTTGGCTTACTTTCTGTCAGAACTCCTTCCCTGCTTCCCCCCCACCCCGCCACCCCCCAGCATTATAAAGATCTCATACCCTTGTCTTGGCCAGCTCTGCTCCTTTGTTTTCTCCCGACTGAGGGAGGATGCAGGTTTATTGTGCAAGCTCCCCACAGCTGCCGCCTTCATAGCACAGCTTTCCGTAGCCTTCACAGCCCTGTGGCAAGGGCTTACCACCACTTAACTTGGTGCTTGGGATGCCACAGGGGAAGCTGAAATTGCATCTAGATTTTTTCATGGCACTTAAATTTATGGTGGGTAGAAATGCTCTGAGATGAAACCCTGTGTTATTTCATATGAATAAATTATTTTTGAAGCAAGAGAAGTACTTTACAGACATGTGCTGCTAATATTAATAGGCAATGTAAAAAATACTTGGAGCCAGTACCTGCCCTGAAGGTCTTGCAGTGCAAGTATTGAACAAGGGTTATTTGTTTATCTTGATATTGAAATAAGCAGAATGCGTGTGCAACAATTTTAACAATTGTATTTTGTATATTGAAAAGACACTAAAATATATCCTTATGGTTCTAAGAGGAACAGTAACCTCACGAAAACTTGCTTTTAGCAGCTGGAGTATAGGAGTGATGGAAGGTAGAAAAACAAAAACCCCACAAGATGTTTTTGCTTATTAGGTGCTGAGAAAACTGTTGCATTTGATTCCAGTGAAGTATTGTGTCTCAGAGTGTCTGTCACCATGCTAGATAGAAATTTTGTGCTTGCAAAACTAGCATTGATCCATGAGCCTTACTTGCTTTATGCAAACTGAGGGGGCACAACTTCATTGCCCCTTTGCTGATTACCCAGAGAGGACAAAAATCAGCCTGTTGGGACGAGTGCACTCATTACAAAAATGATACACTCATTTGTAGAAGTAGCTGAATGGGCAGTATTTCCATGCTTGAAGAATTGTTACACTGAGACAAAATTTATAGGACAGGTATTTGGCCTGGGCATATTGTACTCTAGAGGACTCAATTACATTTGTTTTTGTAACCAACACAGAAGGTAGTTCTGAATTCACTGAAGCACCCCATGTCATGGTGTTTTGGACAAACTATTAAAAATGATTTTGCAGGGTATATCACAAAACTGATGTCAACTTAGTGGGCCTAGAAATTAAAGGAAAATGTGAGCAAGATGTTGACTCCTTCAAGTGTTGCTTCAGGAACTTCAGACTAATCAAAAAAGGTAAAGACCTTCATGAAAAAAAGTATATAAAGTGACTTTGCTATTTTTCCAATAAATCACTGTAGGCAAGACAGTTCTGTAACAGGGAGGCTGAAGCAGCATGATTTATTGGCTCAGCTAAACAAGTACACATGGACCCAGGTCTGTGGCTTAAAACTTCAAAGCAAACTATGTTGTGGGGAAGGAACTCGGCAGGCGAGGTTCCCTGTAGACCTGTTACCAAATGAGTAATGCAGCTGTAAATTACAGGCAGACAGGTTGTCATGCAAGCCTTGCAGTGAGAGTCTGAGTGAGAAATTTTTATTGAAGCATAAACGGGATTTTTAAACAACTTTCAAGGTCACTAGTATTTAAAATCATATCACTGTTATTAGCAATAAAGTTATAAAAAGGTGAAATACGTTTTAAGAGTGTAGAAATTTAGCATTTAAAAAGAAACTGGCTTCAAGTGAGACTTGAGTTTTCTTTGAGAATGGCACTCGTTTTTCTGCTTAAAAATCCCTGCTCTGCAGGATGGATCCAAATGTGCCATGCAAATGGCATCAGCTTTGTTCCAGTTAAGCTCAGCCTTCCTACCGTTTGATTTCTTTGTTTTCTGTGCAGTGCATAAAGGTGGGCGACACATTTAACCAGCTCAGCAGAACTGCTGGATATGTGACACTTTACTCAAAAAATTTAGTTCATTAGGTAGAATCAGATTCAGCTTTCTTTCAAAACCTTACTGTCTTACACCTTGTTCTGCTCAAGTAGGGAAACATATTTGATATGCAGAGTTGATGAGTTTGAGAGTCGTTGGTAAGGAACTGTTTGAATGTGCAAATGTCTGATTTCATGTGCAACTACCAGAACAGTACCCTAAATCAGGTAAGAAAGTACAAAGATTTTTGCACTGAAAGTTTCACAAAGCTGTTCCTTCAAGTAATGTGTGTTGGTAGCTCTGAACAGGACTGTGGGATGCCTGTACAGAGGGAGTGTTCTAGCTTCATTTCCTTTCTGAACTGGCTTGACAAGTGAATGTGGAAATTTCCACTGTCTGTCTGGATGTACACACTGTTCTTCATTATTTTTCTATTCACCATTGTTGGAGAATGGCTGAGGAGCCTTGTGATTCAATTTTGACATAAGTTAGCCAGACTAGGCCGCAGTGAAAAATTCCGAGTCGTGCTGACAAGGGAGAAAAAGAAGGTCATGCTGACCTTGCACTGTACAGATAAACAGCTTTTGAAGAAACACTGTATAAGAAAAACAGGATGGAACCCGGACCATGTAACAGTAACCGCAAGTAGGAGGAGTATGCTAATGCAATCTTTAGAGCTAAGCCAATGATTGTAAGACAGGTATGCATAAGGTAGAAATTAGTGTATAAATACGTGTAGGGTTTTGCAATAAAGTTGAAGCTTGCCTTATCACTCACATTGAGTCGACTGCTTGCCTTCCCTCGCTTGTCGCACACCATATATTATGAGCTGTAGTTTTGTGTTAAAACCAAAATGCTGCACAGAAGCAACAGTCAGCAGGGAATTCAGGAATGCTGAACATAACATACTTTTAAACTTGTTAAGCCATTGCACTGAGAAGACTCCTCTCATTTAGGCCTCCTCCCCTCTACTTTCCTAGGCATCTAACACTATTCTGTGCTGGTTTTTTCTGTAGTTTCCTGTTCTTCACTGTAGTTCCTGTGGTAACTGCCAGGTACGCAGCAGTCAGCACTTGGAATTTCATATGCAAGATCTATTGCCTAAATCACATCAGCTTATGATACGATTTTGAAACTTATACTGACTGTAAACAGTTAGAGATCAAAATACCTACTTTACATACATGTGTGTTGAGTTCAAAACACCTTAATTTACTGACCTCTGAAAGTAGCTCTGGTGATCTTAGTAATGGTTTGAATACACTGAGTGATCGGTGCATATCAGAATTACTGCAGCTACTACAAATTGGTGTCTTTCACTATTCAGCTGTTCTAATCAAACTTCAGATGGCAGCTGAGGCATGTTGTTGGGTAAGACATAGAGAAATTATATCTAAGAAAATCATAGTTGTTTTCTTTGTGAAACAGGTCAAGATTTCATTTCCCTGCCAGTTTTGTGATAATTGGGATTTTTGTTTGTGTATGAACGATACTCTTTAATGCTTTAACATTTTCAGTGTATTGGTGAATATTTGCGTGCACCAGGATCAATCTATCTCCACTGTGCTTTCAAAATGATTGCTAGTGTCTTGTATAAAACAACTGTCTAGATAAATACAGGGAAAAGTACATTCAAAGCGCATTCAGAACTAAAGCGGCTTTTAACAAACCACGAATGCTACATGTCAGCTTGAGGAAAACTGTGCTTTGTGCCAAACCGAATGGCAGGATAGAGAACCGGGGGGAGTAAATAGCCTTCTCCGCTTTCTTTCCGAGCTCATACAGTTTGGATCAGTATGTCTTCTCTTCCTTGGTGCTTTAATAGATTTGGTCATGTGGTAAATGCTGATGACTTGTTTCTTTCCATGTGTACTTGGGCCCCACTGCAGTACAATCCAAGCACAATTAATTTGTAGTATCTACATTAACTTCCCTGGAGTTGAACATACAGTATGTAGCTGTAGCCTGGAAATAAAGCTCTTCCACAATTTCTTACTTTCACACATGGTTGGTAGTTGATACTTGCATGTTAAGACTGAGGTAAGATAAGGTTGAGCAAGGTCATGCACTTAAGGATGTGTCTGCGCAAGGCAGTTGTGCAACCTGCCGTGCTTGTGCTTGTGTGCCTCTGCTTACTGACATTGTCCTGTTAACCAAGGGGGCTGAGCTCAGACCCGCCCGCCTTGGTGGCGGGACACTGCAGAACGGGGCTCCAGGCAGTGACCGTGTGGGGTGAACTACAAATAGCTGCAAATGGGGAAACTACTAACTGTGGCTGAAAGAAATACAGTGTCATCAGTTACAGACTAGAAACAAGGACCGTAGCAGGAAATTTTGGATCAAATTGTTTAAATGTTCCTGAAAATCGTTAGTTTGGCTAAAAGATCATTTACTAGGTTCAAAAATATCCATCTGAGAGGGGTAGAGAAACATAGCGTATGCCTTAAACCTCTTTATATCACATGTTTCTTTTTGAAAAAAATGCTATTAAGTAGACTATGTAAGTGACTTTTCTTGCTGAAAAGCTAATGCTTGGCGCTCCACTGCCTTCTACCCTGTAAAAGTGCTAGAACTCTGTGTTGATGTCAGTGGTAATAGACTGCTATCTTGTATCCTGTACTAGTTTCCTGAAGATAAATTGTATGTAACCTTCCTTGCCTGCACCGAAGTGACTGCTTCAAGGGACAGCTAAAGCCATACTCAGGTGCTGCTGTGGGTGCTGAGTGCCTGCTGTAGTGCCTGTGCGAGATCCGCGTTTTAAGGAATGGACGGCTTGAATGTTAGTGGTAGGGAGACTTGTGTTTCTTCTGCTGTGTATGAATCTCTCGAGACTTGGTGGACTGTTTCATCCAAAACCACGTGAATGGAACTTTCTTTTCTATCCATTACTAAAATCCTTCCCAACATTCTCATTTAAATGTATTTAATTATCTTATGAGAAACAACTGCTGAATTGCCACAAAAATGCATACAACCATTAAAACCAGCATGTGAGCTTGTTAGTGATGGGATCCTGTTTTACGTGCATGGTGAAGTGAGAGGCAACTGCTCTAGTTTATCCTGGTATATTAGCAATGCTTTTTTCGAATACTTGATTACTGACTGTCTCCAAACTACATTTCATTCCAACCACAGTTAGTGCTGCAAAAGGAAAATACCATCTGCAGAAATGTTTGGGCAATTGGACTCAACTGAAGGAAGGATTTCCACTCCTAACCCCCCCCTTCTTTTCACACATTTCAGTAGCTCATTCTTGTAGGCATTGCTGTAAAGGAGCGTGTGATTTGCATAAATTGAAAACACCACTTTGTGCTTTATGAAGGTATGGTCTCGCCAGTAGTTTCAAACCTGTCAGACTGAGGTTCTACAGAAATATAAAAATGATATAATATTGTAGGTGTTGATGGAGATCTTCTATGCTTATCTATAGGAAAGGTGGTAATTCTTTGTTTTCCTGTTAAATCTTTAGGAGCACTCTGTGTGAAGTTACTCTTTCCTTAATTATTCCAAGTGTACAAATCAGAAGTGCTGCAAGCCACACTGCCTATTCATGCACTTCTAGTTATGCCAGTACAATTTCTTCATGTAGGTGGCTCCTCAACCGGCTTGAAATCATGTATTATCACTTTACAAGACACTTAAAGAATCTTGCTGACTTTACTGCTTTAGTTTGCAAGAAAAATGTGCTTTTCCTCCTCTTCTCTTCCGCCCATGGCTTTTGGGAATTAGCTGTTGGGAATACAAAACTATTTCATGAATGTCGTTCTCTCTACTTAAGGGAGTTATTAATATAGAATTGCAATATACCAAGAAAAGGTTCTCAGATAGTGGGTAATTGTTTCTCATAGCTAGGAATGATGTAACAGGACTCTTGCCCATCTTGGCTTGAATGCTGATATCTGGCTGAGCTCTCTGTGTGGAGACATTAAACACTTTTATGAGATCTGATAGCTCTCACATTTCTTCACTTAGGTGTATGCTGCTGTAGTAATTCTAGAAGCTGCTGTGCACCTTTCCTGTTTCTGCTGGACTTGGCTATTGCTACTGTGCTTCTATCTAATAACACTTTCTACCATGAAATATGCTGTGATCTGTCTTCTATTTCTTATCACGCTTCTTGCTGTATATGTTTAGGCTCAAGGAAACCTTTGCCTATTTGGTTGATACTCAGTTGGTAGTATCTTTCTTCATTCTGTGTTTTTGCTCAAGGCACACTGCTTAAGCTTACTAGCAGCAGTGCAGCACTCAAATTTTTGAGTTGTAGCATTGCTAACAAACACTTGTTTTCATTGGAAAATTGTTTAATGCGACCTTGTTTAATGTGACAAATCTTTTAATATATGCTTCAAAAGCCATTTCTCTCTAAATTTGCCTGGTGGTATTGACACAAGGTGAGATAGAAGGGAGTGGAGAAGACTGGGTCAAGGAGAGAGCTGAAGGAGCTGGAGGACTTGCATTGGTTCCCCAGACCTTCTCCGCGTCTGTGGTCTGGTCTGTGTCCACATCTGCCCAGGCTTCACTCTTTTTTTCCCACAGCTAGCACAAACCTTCGTAGGGTTTGAAAACCTTTTCAAGTGTTTTTGATGGCTGTTTAAAATGCTTTGCTCAAAAATTGTTAATAAAAAGTGTGGAATGATGAGCAAGGGGCTAAGAAACAGAAGTAATCACTGGATATTGAGAGGGATACGAATAGTATTATTTCCTATTTCTACCTTGCGTTTTCCTGTCAAGTCCAAGGCGAGGTGCGAGTACAGTCAGATATGACTGCCTTCTCCTCTTGCTGCGCTGTCACTAGACTTTACTCAACAGCTCAGCTGATATTTCAGATTTTTCAGAGCATGTCTGCCATTGTTCACAGAAAGAATTGCCTTTCTTTGATATTTAAGGACATCTACCGTTTCTTGGAGTAATTACCCTGAATGATTTTAAGGGACTAATACTTGAAGACAGTGACAAACCTGAGCTTTCATGGGAATTGTGTCCCACTGAACTGGAGTTCAAAGTTCCTGGCACTTTGGCTCAGTTTTATCAGGTAGGATTTTTTTGTTCTTCTTCAGAAGATGAGTGTCTTCTCTTGAAATATATTGTGCCACAGCACGAAGTTTGGTGACCTGGGAGGGTCCTTTGCCTTCTGTTTGTCTGTGACCACTTATCTCTAGTCTGTACTTCTGCTTGCTTCTGTGGGTTTCTGTTTGGTTTGGATATTTTTTGTTAATTAGGGGAAGGGTTAAAAGTAATCCTTTAAGTTGCAAGTGTCATGGAGCTCCGTTAAAATTTAAAGAAGTTAATTTAGAGCATGGTTTATGTAGTATCTATCTGGCCTCCTGTTTTTCAGCATTGTATGTTTTTTCATGTATCAGCCTTAGGATGCTAAACATAGCAGTAATAGAAAAATGTTTGCTTGGGCTGTAAATGTGGTTGGCATTTTCTCTTAAAGTTAATAATCAAGGGCAGGGGGGGAAGCGCTGGCGTTTTGCCAGGTCTCTTGCTTAGTGCTCCTAGTATAGAGCCCTTGAAGGAACTGCAAAGAATCCATAAAGGACAAAAAGTTTATAAGGGCTAAGAAGCAAGACCAAACATCTGCAGCAACTGCTGCCCTCAAAGGGGACAACCCTGGGAGAGGAGCTCCAGCTGCCAACCGAAGGCAGCCTGGGCAGAATAGCTGAAGGCAGGAGATGAGGGAGCTTTCAGAAGGGAGGAATCTACCAGAAATCAGTCTGCCTAAACCTCAGAGGCCAGAAACAAGGGTTACAGCAATTAGATCCCAGTAACAGAGAATTACAACAAATATTTGAAGTCATTGACAGATAAGCCAGGGAGCAATTTCATGTGAAGTGCAAATAATAAAGGTATCAATGGTTCTTTAATACACATCAGTTTCCTAATAGCTAAAAATGGGATTAAAACTTGAAAAATTATTTCCTTACAGTAGTACAATATTAAAATCTTTCTGTATTATTTTAAGCCCTTAGATACAAGCTAATATAAGCATGACAATGTTTGTGTTTTTCACAGTGCATTCTGAGATGCTCTTGTATGCCTCATGTATACGTGGGGTACTGTGGCTCTGGTTACAGGGCGAGCTTTTTAGAAAACCAGATAGGAATGAGAGCAAAATCAACAGATCCTCCTCCTCCTGAGTCACAGGCTGCGCTGGGAAATCTGGTGCAGTTGAAATACTTCTGTTAGCTGTGCTTGAAGCCAAAAGTAGGACAGAATTTTCTGATGTAAATCTTGCTGTTTTGTTGGAGTCAGCTGGCGGATCCAAAGAGTTCTGTAGACCTGTTGGTGTCTTGTGGGTTTGTTGGGTGTTTTGTTAGTCCCTTAATATGGCAGTTAAATTAATCTTAACTGTGCAGGTGTTTGCTAGTGATGCTGTTCCTCCTGCTAATGGTTCTGACTTAAGTCACACTTTACACTCCTCCAGTGCACTCTCTTTAACATGGATGTTTTTAAATCCATAGCATACTCTGTTTTCTTGGGTGTGTGCCTCTTGACTGCTACTGGAAGACCATGGTTTTGCTTTTCTTTCCAGCAAAAAGGTCTTCTAGATAGATCTATCCAGAAATATTTTTTCCTGTGTCTGACTATCCATTTTGTTTTGTCCATTTTCATGCTTGAACTGTTCATGTGCAGGGAAGTGATCTGCTCCTGAGATCCGCTGGCTGCAGGCTCCTGCAGGTCTGTGCTGTGGTCGGTCGGCTGCTTGCATTTGCCTTTACCACGAGTCTCAGGATGCCTCTGCAGGGCAACAACAAACTGCACAGGAAAAGTGGTTTTGTTAAACAGAAAAATGTTGTAAACATATGTTGCTGGCTTTTTCTGTCACTGCTTATAGTCTGGCATACCCATTATTTCATGAGTAGTAAGGGACTTCTATTGAAAAAATTTAGGCCCTAGATCTTAATGGAAATAAGAGGAGGGGCTATTCTGGGCAGTTTTTTGACAGATAGGAGTTACTTCATGTTTCTCTGATAGCTTGCTCATATGTATGTAACAGGAAGAGCATCTGTCTCTTTAGATAATTACATGCTTAATTTCAGAAGACACTGTCAACTAATGCCACCAAATGACAACAGTCTACTTCTAAACAGGAGGTTAGGCAAGGCAAAAGGCCCAGGGAAACTTTTTTCTTCTATCTTAATACAAAGCAATGGCAGTGGAACAGCTGCCTGAGCAGCCCCAAGGGCAGCTAGGTGCAGAGGTGGGAACACTGGCTGGGACATAACCCTGGCGTCCTTCTTGGCCTCGGATAAAACCTCTGGGGCTGGGAGCTCTCTGTGGAGCAGATGGAGGAGTGGGAAAGCACCTCTGTGTTGAGACGTACATTCTGAAACAGCTTTAAAATTTTTGAGTAATTTGAAGTTAGAGGTGCAATGTGGAGGTGAAATGTGAAACGTATTTTCATTGGGACATAATTTGCTGCCTTCCAATTAATTTTTTTTCCTTAATTTAATTTACAAATCTCAAGTAGTAATTGTGCACAGGAATCCAAGTTATGTGATTCAACCCCAGCACTTCAAGGTAATCCAGATGGTGATCAAGCTTAAAAGCTTCTGGTGAAAATGCAAGACCATAGCTGTGCAGGCGATGCTCTGTGGTGAAGGTGAAAGAGCCTGTTTTAAACTTCTGTCAATTACCAAAAGTATTTCCTCTCGAGTACACTCACTCCTGTCACGTCTGCTGCCTTAGCAGGACAGCCGGGCTTTGCCAAGATGTTTCCGCACTGCTGGAGCACCTGGGTGCACCAATCCTTTCGGGAAGCTTGAGAGGTCTGGGATGTGCACCTGCAAACACCCAGGCCCTTCACTCTGCAGCGTGGAAAGCACAGCTTGCTCCTGGTTTGAAACAAAACTAGTCTAACCAAACTGAAAAGGAGCATTTTCTCTCTCTTCCTTGTCCTCTGCACTCGTGTGAGGGCTCTGTGGAAAAGCGAAGGCTGAAGAGGGGAGCGGAGCGTGCCAGGGCCCCGTGGGACAGTGGCTTGGGTGCCGCACAGCGACCCCGCGGCAGCGCCGCTCCCTGGGGCTGCTGGTGCTCGGGCTCCCCTTTCGGCATGGGGAGCTTTGCCACCCTTCTGATGGCTTGTCTTTACTAGCAAATTATATTGTACTAGAGCACAACCTGGAGGGATTATGTTGGTATCTCGTTATCTGGATATTGCTAAGCCCTGCTGAGGCTAATCACAGTGGTGTCGGCCCTCCCCACTGCAGCGGCACGCAGCTCCTCCTGCTCCCAGCCCTGTGGCCTGGAAGTGTCCAGCTGCACTTGGCAGTGTTGGGTTTACGGTTGGACTTGATAATCTTAAGGGTCTTTTCCAACCTAGATGATTCCATGATTCTACACGCGTGGGGTAGAAGTCCCTCGCCTGTATGAGCCCATGCTGAGACACCGAAGCGAGCGTGAGGCACGGGCCGAGGCTGTGCCAGCCAGCACGTGAACCTCGGTGAGCGGCAGCTGCGTCCTCCGCATGGGAATGAATCTCCCGGGGGTCTGTCCATGTCTTGCTGCCCTCTCCTCGCTCTGCTGTGGAGGAGAGCCCAGAACATCCCACGGGGGTTTCCCTCCGAGCCTGTGGAAGTGTGCTAGAAGGAGAGAGCCTTTTCCACTTGCACAAACAGGTTGTGTTTAAATTGTTTGTAGGCGCCTGACATAATGCGGAGTCGTTAGGAGGCTGTGTTACATTTCCAGATGTAGTTTTTTTTAAATAACTTTTATTTCAAGACCAAGACAAGCCAGGGAGTCTGAATGACATGTCGAACACATTAGCTCATTCCCAAAGACAGTGGTTTTCTTGGCTTTGATGGTTGACTGGGATCTAGTTCTCATTTCCGATTTCTCCTGAAAATCTGACAAAAGAAAGTGCTGATCTTGCCGAACCACTCTGTCACACAGGCCCTTCGCAGCGGGCAGGTATCTGGGAAGGACCCTCGGGGGGGGCCTGTGGAGCGTAGCAAAGCCTGGGAAAACACACTGGGTCAAATCCACTGACTAATGACTTTCAGGCCTTCCCTGCTTTTTATTGAAGTAACAAAGGAACTAAATGCAGAAAATGGCTGATTTACAAGAACAGGCACAGAAAAATATCGGAGACGGGCTCTCCAGGGAGAGAACCCCGGGGCTGGGTGAGCGGGAGACCTGCGCGAGGCTCAGCGAGGCAGCGCCTGCTGCTCGTGGCGACGCTTCCTGGCAAGGTACCGAGAGCGGTGTCTGAGACGGCGATAAGAGGCGTCAGGCGCTGAGGGCCCGGCTCTATTGGCCCACTGAAGAAGCTGCCAGTGTTTTCTCCCCCCTGCGGGAGCCAGCCCCCGTGACCATGCCGAGGGTCCCTCTCTGGCAGGAGGTGACATTCCTCTCTCCCAGCAGCAACCAGAAAGTACGACGGGGAGAGCCCGGGCCCCTGGGGCCCAGGTCGGTCCCCAGCCGGGTGGCTTTCCCCTCCTGGGTGCGAGGAGTCCACGGCAGGAGGGAAATCAGAGCTGTGTTCTGGCATAAGGCTGCTGTAATTAATGGCCAGTTTGCTTCTGGAAGTGGCTGCCAGCAAAGTACTTCGCTGTGCTTTCCACTTTAACATTGGTTTTGTGATCACCTCTAGAATAAACTTGCTTAGGGAGCTAAAGCCAGAATTTATGTTTCTAGCCAGAAAGAATTCAGTCAATGGAAAAACAGTAAAAGTTTCTGGTTGTGGCAGGATTACAGCAGGGATGACAGTAAAAGTTCCTGCTCATGGCAGGATTACAGAAGGGATGAAGTTTCTGAGGAACTCAGAGTTTCCACTTAAATACAGACTGATAATTTCGTCTTTGCCTCTTTGTGGCTTGAAGTAAGACTCCTCCTGAAGTTGATTTTTCTGTTTTGTTTTGTAGAAGCTAAATCTTCTGTAACGCATTTTACAATTTTAAAAATACCCTTTTTCTTGTAAAATTGCATTTTCTTAGAGTTAACAAAACTGCAGACAAAGATACTTTTGTTTCAAAATTAGGTGTATTGTCTGTGTCACTCAGAATTACTCTATATTTAGATTAAATCTCATTGGACTTAAAAGCTGGCAATTTTGTATTGCTTACTAAGGGCAAAAAGCCCTCTTGCTATGTGTGAACTGTATTGCAGGTATGTGGTTCACCCCAGGGACACTTTCCATTGACTCCTATGAAAGCTGGATGAAGCCCCAAACTAACATACTTAATGTAGACTTCCAGGGAACCCTTTTTTCCCAGGATCTGGCGACTGCCCACCTTTCCTGTGCTGCGCTGCCTGTGTGGCCTCCCCAGCAGCCTCTCTGGAAGGCAGCACTTGCTGTGCACGTATAGCTCCTGTTCCCTGCAGCATCCCTGAGAGCGTAAGGGATGCAGAATTTGGTGATAATTGCACGTTATGTCTTGGACGAAAATGTTAAAGAAGCCTGTGGAAGGACCCTAGCCTGTGATGAGCTGAGACAAGAAAAGCTGGTTGCTAATCACTGGGATTATTTAAAAAATAAGAGTTATTTTTATGATCTTTGATACTATTCATGTTCTGAGACTATTTCTATGTAGTTTTTGGTCAATCCTTTTTGGCCAGTCCTTGGTCAAATTACAGCAGTATTTTCAGTCTTGTTAATATTCTGAGTATTTTACTCGGCTGTGTTAGTTATTGGCAATGGTTGTGCATTCTCTTGCATTGTGTTTGATGTTTTTACACATGAGAACTTCCTAAAATGCTTTTGTAACTGATTGGGCCACAAAGCAGCCTGAGCTGTGAGAGTGAAAACTGCCTGGAAGTCAGCGGGTACTGACATTCAGGTTTGCCTTTATTACGTGGTCTGTGCAAAGAAGCAAGTCACTTCACACTCCTGTATTCATTTTTCTGTAGGCAAAATGCAGAGTCTTGGAACCTATTTAACGTTTAGAGATGTGGTTTGAGAGTTATTTGCTTAGCTTGCACTATTATTATTAGAGTCAGAAATGATTTTTAAAAGTTTTAGCGAATTATAGTTGTAGATAGTTTTCACTTCAAAACCTCCAGTGAGAAGTATGGGGACTGGCTCTGCTGTAATGGAGAAACCTGAGCCACAGAGCTGGTGAGCCTCATGGACTCAATTGCATTATTGCCGTTGCAAGTACGTCAATGTCTCTTCAGCTTTGGCTTGAGAATCTTGAGTCTTTTGCTGGAGAGTGTTCAGGAATTCTGCAGCAGCACTGGAACCAGCTGGGTGCTGTAGGTGTTATAAAAAATAATAAATGTCTCTGTAATGAACCTTCAATTAATAAATACTAACAATCAGTTATTGCAAATGCATGCCCTTAGTGCTTATTAAAAGTATTTGATATTGCAACATTTCTCAGAATTATTCTGAGGCTAAAACTGTGTGTATTCATTCTAAGCACTAACTTACTGAGAATGAATAATGTATTTCCCACTGAAAATAGATGCTTACTCTGGCCAGCAGATAGACTGTGCAAGTACCATAGAGGGATAATCCTGGTTATCCCTTGGAAAAGGCAGGTTGGCTACGAAAGAGACATCAAATCAATGCATACTGCAACTCTCTTCAAATTCCTTATGTTCAGTCAGCAGTAAATTAGGAATAAAGATAAAGTAAGAACAAAAATCCCATTTATAAGGATTTACAGAAGAAATTCCTAAATATTTCTTTATTTTTTTCAAAAATTGAGGAAAATTTAATATTCCTGCTAAGTTTATTGTTTTTGTAGTGAAAGTTCTTTTCACTACATTCAGTTTCAATACTTGCTGCTCTGAAAGTAATAAAATGTGAAGGAAGGGCTCTAAGAAAGCCTCGTTTAGTCTGTGGGAAATTGTTGTAGGTCAGAAGTTGCCATTAAAATAACAACGATAAAACAACCACCACATGAAAACTCACCATTTTCCTATTCTTACACATGGCCCTGGGATTGTCCAGGCTGCATTTCAGGGCAAATTTTAGCTTGCAAATCC
This sequence comes from Fulmarus glacialis, assembly GCF_000690835.1. Classification (NCBI taxonomy): domain Eukaryota; kingdom Metazoa; phylum Chordata; class Aves; order Procellariiformes; family Procellariidae; genus Fulmarus; species Fulmarus glacialis. Next base: position 21,018 of record NW_009215305.1, read on the forward strand.
CTAAAGCCCTCCATGGTTACGATTAGGCTGTTGGAAAGTAAGACAGAATCCAAAGCTGGGAATTACTGTACCATTGCCTTACACCTGCTTTTGTAGATGCAGTTTGATACTGTTGGGTTGACACTTGAGCTGAATTTTACACATGAGATATACTGCAGTACAAACTGATCTGTTCTATCTTTTTGCCATGTCATATATGGAGCTCTAATCTAAAACAAATGGCACATAGGTAGGGTTTACTAGTGTGATTATGGCTCAGTAATGGCCATCTCTGAGACTTGTAAGAAATCTGTTTTTTTAAAGAAGTGAAAAATGCATTGCAGGACAGGAAATCAATGTATTTCCTTTTTCCTTTCTGTAAAAGAAAGAACAAGAAGGGGGATTTTGGTTTCTTGTACTCCAACCCCAGCTGGCACCCCAGTGAGTTTAACAAAATTCACTTTAAAAAAAAAAAAGCTTGGAAGCAGAAGCAGCTTTAAGGAGTGCAGTAGAAAATGTTGCTGGTTCTGATGTAGGACACGCTGTGCTCTGGGTGGAGGGGCCGTGGTACCCACCGCACGCAGGTGGGTGGAGGTACAGCACTGCTGCTCCTGGAGTGGGACGTCTGGTAGCACGAACCAGGTCCTCTGTGTCTGGTACACAGACATGGGCTCCAGAAGAGCCTCCAGTGTGATCGGCGTTGTTTATCTTGGCTCGGCTGGCTGTGTGAGGGTCCGTGGCTGGTAGCACTGCTGGCCACGGGAACCATGCGGGCACAGCGCTTCCAGTAATTCAGAGACCAAGGGAGCGAAGCTGGCAGGAGTGCGAGCAAGAGACACGGGTGCCAGGAGTTGCGTGCTGATGAGCTCCCTCCTACTGACGGCCAGTGGGAGAGGAAGGACGGGAGGGACATCTCCAAATTCTCACACTGTGTTGTTTTTTTTATAACATTTGACTTATTTTTTCCTCCTTTTTTTATTTCATTCATTTTTATTCATCATAGTTATCACTTTGTATTTCTTCCTTAGGGCCAAGTTAGTGTAAGATAAAAATGAAGCAATAAGGTAAACGTCAATACTATATTGACATGATTATACTTACAGAAAACATTTTTTCCCCTAGTAGTATGTTTACTGAGGTCACATATTTTCTGCTTTGGTTTTAAATGGTTTGACTTTTAAAAGCAACCAAATGCTTTCTGCACTATTATTTTTTTCTAGTTTTCATATAGCTTTGGTGGATTGAATGATGGAGCAAATGGACCTTGCTTGAATCTTTGCTCTTTTGGGCCTTGCGCTGGTGAGATTGTTCCAGGAAGGGATTTCTATCAGCTCAGCTTTGTGAACAGTCAGAAGTAACCCATGATCCTAAATGCTTTGCAGGGTATTTTGAGAAAATACACTGCTAGTATCTAGTATGACTGTTGGCACTCAGTTCTCTGTTTGAAAAGGAGAGAGTTGTCCAGAACCATTCAGCTTCCCCTAATGCATTCGCATTTACCGCACGTTTCATCGTGATGAGTGAACATCAGCTGTTTCATTCTGAATAATTAGCCAACGTTTTGTGATGATTTCAGTTTATTCAAACCTCTGTGGCCTGGACTTCCCTGCGATTTCCAGTGCTCCTCAGCTCCAGCCTGGCCACAGATGGTGGGAGAACATTGATTCAGTATGTCTGTGTCTGGCTGAGAGCAGGCAGTACGCAGACACATGAAAAAACAGATGGAGGGAGAGAAAATATGTACCCAAACGAGAGTATTCTGGGTTCTAGTTTTAAATAAGTTTTGTGTTTCATTTTAGCCAAATGAATGATTTTTTTTGTAATAAATGGAGAGAATGAAAACTAGAATGTTAGTGTGAGATTGGCTTTAAAAATGCATTTATTGGGAAAATAGCATTTCACAGTGATAATCTTTGTGGAAACGTGAAGAAGAAATCTTTAGATTTGCCAGTTCTGTGAATGCATTGTACATGTGATATCTGTGGGACATGCAGTTACTGCTCAATTTCTCATGCTTTTGAATTTAATTCTGACTGAAAGTTAGCAGCAACCTGCAGTTCAGTCTTCATAACACAAAGTTGCTGCTATAAACAGTTCTTACAGGCAGGCAAATTACCCAGGCTTTTTCAGAGCCCTTCCATGATTTAATTATGGTAATACTGTTTTCAAGTGCTATCATAGGATGGACCTTCTGTTGGCACAAATTGAATGTGACCCACATTTCTTCAGAGCATTAAGATGTTCCAAAACTCACTAAGATTATTTTACAACCTTTCAGAGAGTTGTGTAATTCACCTTGGTTGAGCCTGCATTTTTCCACTGGGCATAGAAAGAGTTTGAATATGTACTGCACTCGCAGGTAACTGATGTAGGTATGACTTCAGGTGATGAATCATTGGTAGCCCAACATTTTTAGCTTCCTTTATCCTTTTTCTTACAACTATAAATGCCAAGTATTTGTGGCACTTTGGCTAAACCTTCTCTTGCATAAAGAAATGTCTCTGTGGTCTTTTGTGTTAGTGTTTTCAGCAGCTGTTGAGAATTACGCCTGGTTGTTTTCCTTTCCCTCTCCTGTTCGCAAGAGGAACAAATCAAGAAAGTCAAGATTTGCTGCTTCAAAAATGAAAGAGAAAACTTTGCCAGAAATGAGGTCTGCACAGCAATTTGGTCTTTGTTCTGTAAAGCAGGACTTGTTTAAGTAAGGTGGAGCGCCCTTTTGCAGATCGCTGCTGAAAGGTGTGCACATGGCACCTCTCTTGCAGGTCTTTGGGGAAGAAATATGAAATATGAATAAGAATTATCTTTGGGGGGAAAAAACATGAAATGCACCTTACGGTGAGGGGCAAATTGTCTATACAATCACATGAATCAGACAGCAAAACTGTTTCTGTTATTTTTCCCTCAACATTTGAAGTGCCAAACTGCAGCACAGGCTTTTGCCTGCTTTATTCCTGAATGTTTATAGGAATATTGCTGTGGCCACATGTTCATCTGTTATTAAATGCTGTAAAGATTCAGCTAAAGAATAGTTGCACTGATCATGGGATATGTTGAAACTTCTGAGGCAATCAGGGAAAACATTAACTACCTTCAGAAAGAATTCCTGGTTAAGTTTTTTTCCCTGTGGTGATTGGGGGTTTGGTATATTCTCCTTTGAGAATATTTTTGGGTATTTTTTTTTTAGCAATAGGTTCACTAATTATTAAACTAATGCTCAGTAAACTCATTAAACTAATGTAACGACTTTGCAGATAGTCTGTTGTGCAGTGTCATTGATCAGTAGCTCAGAAAACAGCAGTGTTCTGGCTAATGAATAGCTTGATAGTCAGTACAGGTCAGATACACAAGCAGTAGGGAGCTAAAATCATAGCAAATGTACTGAGTAAGCTTCTTAACACAATGTAAACACTTAGGCATAATAAGTCCCCCAAAAGACAACACTTTCCCTAAGGCAGCGTACTCATTCAGCAGAAGTAATGTAATGAATTTTAGACCGAGAAATATTATTTAGCAAAGCAGTATCTTCAAAAGAAATCTTAAAAACAATTCCTTCCCTGTTATCTTCAATTTAACAGTTCATGGACTTTTTATACTTCTTTGAAATATAGCAGCCAGGGTAGGCAATATGCTGACAAATACTAGAGTCAGATTTGTGGTATCACAAAATATGCTGTCTACAAACATTCCTGTGAGAATAAAATGGGAAATAAAAACATGAACATTAATATGGGAAAAATTGATGTCTAGACCTGAGGCTCAAGGACTGATACTCAGTATGTTTTGTTTCATGTTCCATTTCATTTATTGTCTTTTTTATGAATCAAGTTGTAATTTGAACAACAGACCATATGCCTTCTCTTAGTTCATGTGTAATACAAAATAATTTTAGAATAGTAGACAAGCAAGTATAGTTATCTGCATTTTTTAATATTCCCCTTACTTTGACTGGGCAGCTCACGCTCTAAAGTAATTTATTTTTGGAGCTATATAGTTTTAAATTTCTGATTGGAGTCAATCAATTCAAAGCAGATGCAAGCAAAGATATTGAGGGGACATTGAAGTGCAAGCTATTTAGGGGTATTTGCATGTTGCCTCAGCTCCCAAGCAGATTCGATATTGAATTCCTGGTAACTGCTGCGTGGGTCTGTGGATAGGATTGCTCCAGGAATGCCTGGAGTCTGAACTGCAATGCTCCTCATTTCAAAGAGATTTATGGGGAACAGTCATTGAACAAATTAGAACAAAAATTAATGTTCTGAAATCTTCGAGTGTGCCTCCTGTTTTATTCTGTTCATTTAGCTTAGCAAGCTATATTAATCAATGCAGACTAGCTAGCGTACATTACCAAGTCTCTGATGGGAGACATCTTTATCTGTTATTGGACTCTGCCTAGCACGCTGTAGACATTAGTGGAATACATTAATTACTATTTATTTAAAACTGTATGTACAGTTGATTTTATACCTGTCAAAAATTAATTGTGTAAAGTATAAATCTCAGGAGTGAAGAGTTCAGGAGGGCGAGAGGAAGTGTGCATATATCCCTTTTCAGCTGCTGACAGTAATCGGGTAAGTGTACATAACCTTTTCTCTAAGAGCTGCCAAGTAGAGAAACTGGGCTGGCTGCTGCCTCTTGCAAGCAGAAGTTTTCGCAATCAGGAACTTTTAACTCCAGCTGAAGGACGTCAGGCTCCATACAGCTCTGTTATCAGATGCACAGGCTGCTGAAAGGAAGGTGTTCAGGCTGAGCTTAGACTTCGTAAACTAAACACTGCAAATTATAGGAATGCTGAATTGTTACCCTAGACAATTTGTGCTGTATTTTCAAATATCTGTCTTTCTGTAGATACTTCATGTGATGCAGGGAGATAAGGAGTTGAAGGCTTTTTCCTTTGGTACCATGCTTATGTACTGTCTTCATTTTTACAAACTCCAGGAAGGAAGGTAGTAACACCTCGATCAATGTAATCTGTGTTGACAGGCTGTTTTGTTGGGGCAGTACTCATGTTTGGCTCCCATTCTCTTTTTCACCAAGAGTGGCTCACTTGCTTTGAGTAATCTTAAATTTCAAATTCAAGCATTTAGACTGAACAGACTTGTTCGGAGTGGTGTCCTGGCAGCAGATAGTTACACAGGCTGTATTTATGTGGGCAGTGGGAAAAGTACCTGGAGGCACAAGGGTAATGGCTTGCTCAGGTAGCGTGTCCTGTGTGGTGTGCCTATGATGATGGCCAGCACTGGTGTGTCCGTGTGGCCAGGCTCAGGTACCACCAAACCGTGCTCCTCCCCTGCTTTCCAAGTCACCACTGCTGCCCAAAGCTGCGAGCAGTAGAACGAAGCAGGCTTGTGTTTCAGCTGCTGGAGTATAGATTTTTCAGAGCAGGTCATAAACAGCCATGCTGACTTTAGGCAGCGTTACACTAACAGGAATGTTGGCACAGAACTCGGTCCGTATCCATCTGAAAGAGACACAAAGCAGAGCAAAGAGTGATGGTGCGCTGCCCTGCAATCGTGGTGCTCTGAACTCTGCACAAACCCGCGGCGTGTCTGCGGGGCTGCGAGCAGGAGCTGTGGAGCCGTCACCGCTTCTGGCAGGCGTGTTTCTTCCTCATCTAATTTGCAGAGTCAACAGCATGCTGATTTGCATGGGTGTTTGTGAACACATTCTAGTGGTTACTTTATTTCAGGCCATTCATTTCTTACTGCTGTAGAGTCTGACTTGTAAAGGCTGGCCAAATTCTAGGAGGTGCCAACATGAAGAAAATCTGCTGGAGAAACAACTGGGAACTGTTTCTGCTGTTTCCCTGCTGGCCAAAGATTGCTTGGTCTGTATCGGTACAAGCAAGCTATGAACAGTTTCATACCATTTCTTATTTCCTTGTCAATGAAATTCCTGATACTAATACATATTTGTTTTAATAACTATTAGATCCAATATAAATGGTTACTTTCTGATAGTCCTGTTTGCTGTGGCTTTAGCTGCTTAATAACAGCATTGAAGAGTCTCTCCAGCACACTGAAATCCCCATCCTTGTTTTCTTAACTTTTCTCCTGATTTTGGAGAAAGGGAGCGGGGGCAGTGAGAGCAATGTGTCCTCGAGCTGTACAGCACTGGCTGCCTTCCACAGCTGGTTTGGAGAGGAGCTGGGATGTTCCCAGTGGAGTTGGAGGGATGCCTTGGCAGAACAGACTGTGTCTCTGCATGCAGTCGGGCTACGGCATTCTGCAATCCTGTTCGAGTGACTGGTCTCGTTAGACTCGACAGCTCTTCTGGCCCCTTGGATCTGTGAGAGTCAGGATTACCACAAACTTCCCTCTCTGAATTTGTAGGTTAAACCTGCAATCATTTCTCTGACCTCATGCACAGCACAAGATAATAGGGCAGCCCCCAAATCAATGGTCTTGTTGGGCATCTGGAGCAGCAGAGAAGAATCAGTCCCCTAAACCCCAGAGCAAATGGGAGCTCTGTATAATCTTGTATATACTCTTCACAAACTTCTCAAAGTGTTCATTTTGAAAGATAAACAGCAAAAGTAACTAAATTCTGGTTTTCATCATGCTTTTTTCTTATCTGCTATTGAAATTACATTTCAGAGCTGCTCTGTTGCTTTAACAGCAGTTGAATCCCCCAAAATGCCATTGCAACTCAGCTGGAAAAATGTATAGACCTCTGGTTTGAATAATGTCTCTTCCATTCATCATCCTCAGCATGCCCATTGACTCTGCAGTTCCAAAGTATTACTAATTTCAGAATTCAGCCTTAAATATATGTTTCTGCATGCATACATGTGTATGTATGTACATTCATAAATTCAAATGTATGTTTGAGGAAACAAATCTAAACACTCATTTGCTGAAAACACTTACAAATCGTTTCTTTCCTTGTTTGTTGTCTGTCAGGCAGTCATTCCACTTTCCCAAATGACTGCTTTGGACTTGAATTTTATCAGTACTGCTTTAATTTTATGTAAGAGTCTTGCCGATTGTCCCACAGGTGTCTCTTCTCTGCTGGTCTCCATTCCCCTGGGAGATGGCAAATCTAACTTTTCAGCAATCTACTTCTGGATCTTGAATTCAAGAATTGTGCTTATTGTTGTAAAAACAAGAAACTATGTGAAAACTAGAACTATGTGAACATTGAGAAGCTGGAAATTAGAGGTGTGAGCAAATGGATCTGTTGATATAAGTTTGGGTTTCTTAAGTTGTTTTGAACTTTGAAACTTAAGGTAGAAGAGAACTCTACCCTACGTGTAGATTTCTGGTTTAATGTGAGTTAGGTACGGGAGTTTACTGTCTTGCTCTACCTCCAAAGCAGTGGCTGTTTTGGTTCAGGGTGAGGCGGCTCTTGTGAAATAGCACCCATGACACAGCTCTTCAGCTTTTCTCTGCTGAGCCTATTTCTTCACCTGAGAGAGGAATGGATATGGATGAGATGAGTGAAAAAATGAATTTCACTTGCTGCAGACTTTTATATGACTCGTTTCATCAGGGGAATAAGCTAAACGGCCGTCGCGGTCCTCCTCCTCCTCTGTGTCACCTCCAAGGCAGAGGGACTCCCCCTTACAGGAGACCAGGGCCGAGGCTGCACGGAGCAGCAGCGTGGGGTACGGGAGGTGAGGAGGCGGAAGGTGCTGCCAGCCTCCATGGGCGGTGTGCATGAGTTGCTATGGGCTGCTCCTCTCGGTCAGTCCTCTTGCAACCTGTGCCTGAAGAAATGAAGGAGATACAAAGAATGTTTCTCTGGGTCTTTTCTTTCTTTGTGTGGTGACAATGGTCAAAGCTTTGGAGCACTTTTCATTGCACTTGCAAAGCTGTTCTTGGTAAGGATGTTTTGTTGCAACTACACAGCAGGCACGCCGCAGTCTTCAAGCTCGGTGCTTAACCACCGGCACAAAAGTCTGTTGGAGACCCATGGCAAGTGTCATCACATTCAATTGGGTGTTGTTCCATTCTCTTGGGTATTTGATGCAAAGCAGGTGTACTGTGCGGTAATTTCTCACCTTTCACTGTGTCTTTATGTCAGTTATGGACTAGTAACTTCACCTTTATAATCTTTTAACATTATTAAATAAACATAAATCTTAAATGGGTTTATTTTTGTTCATGGAAAAAAATCACAATTCAGGTAATTAAGGAGGAGGTAAAGAAGGAATTCAGGTAAATAGCTTGATTATTTAATATCCCTCTATCCAGTGTTCATGATGACTGCATGCTCTTACTAGAACTAAAAACATAATTGCTTTTTCAAGTCAGTGGTGAAAATGAAAACAAAGTTAGAAATCAGTATTTTCAGAACAGTAAAAAGACAAAAATATCGCTACTTTTCTTCCAAACAGTAAAAGTTGTATGTTTGAACAAATATTTCATTTTAAAACATCAGAATAAAATATTGACTTATTTGAAATCTTCTGCTATCTTATTCTTATGATAATATGCTTTTTAGACCGAGTTAGAAAATGTTTTATTGGATACTTTAATGCTTTTATGAACCTAGCATACTTCTGGAATTGCTGCTTTGTCGTGTATTCAGAAAAACTGCATGTGTTAAATCTTGGCTTATTTTAAGTTTCAGTGAATTGCTTTTTTCAGTTCGGAGTATAAATATATTCTCAAATAAGACATTTGTTTCCATTTATACAACTTACAATTCAGTAATAAACAACAGATGGAAAAACAATATCCAAATTGTCTTGTATAAAACATCTTGTGAATGCCCTTTCTTTATTTTATAGAAACAGGCTAATATCCAGTTCGATAAGCATCACTAAAAAGTATGGGTAATAACAATGAAGAAATAAAAGTAGAAATAACTGACCCTTGCCCTGCTGAGAGAGAAGGATTTACAGTATTTCTCACTGCGTTTTGAATGCTCTTGAGTACAGTTGTTTGGTGGAAAGGAAAACTTCTGCAGTGCTGTACTGCCTCATGGTGGCTTTTTGGTTTATTTCCTAAAATACTGTATTAGAATGAAAAAATCACTTTGGGGTATAGCATAACTAACTAGAGTATTTATGCTTTTCCT
>NW_009215305.1:30037-30665 GCF_000690835.1 Fulmarus glacialis
CCACGGCACCAGCCAGGAGCACCAGCAGCGGCTGGCAGAGGTGCCTGGGACGTCTGGCCTCCTCCCGCAGAAGCTGGGGGCGAGTTTCTGCCCTGCCAAGCTGGCTGCCCGCGCCGCCGCATGTCCCTGGGGCTGCAGCTATTTTTTCCCACATCCCTCTTCAACGCCTGTGTCTGTCCTTTACCCCCCGGAGCCCTGCCTGGGCGGATCGGGCGCCGGCGCTGGCTGTCCCCAGCCCAGCGTGTCTGCTCCCGGCAGGCGCGGGGCGGTGGCGTGCCCTGACCCCCAGCCACCCAGGTGGGTACCGGAGCGTGACGAACCTGCTCAGGCGTGGAGCCCGCCTGCCTCTTCCAGCCCTTGGCTGCTATTTTGGGTAAGCTCTTACCCCCTACCCCAGTGAAGACGTGACCCTTCTCAGCAAATGCTTTCTGCTTTGAAGAGGTTTATTTCCTGGTGTGTGTTCCCAAAACAAGCAGTTTCCTGGGGGTCCGTCTGAGCAGAACTTGGTTGACCTGATGATTCTTTCACTGTAATGCTGCGAGAGCACAGTAAGTGGAGATGCAATAGGAGTGGATGTGCTGGTTGTGGCTGGGGGAGAGGTAATTTTTTTTAGCGTGTCGAGGTGGGG
>NW_009215305.1:30684-33762 GCF_000690835.1 Fulmarus glacialis
AACATGGTCATTTTTTAGTTCCGGCTGAGCAGGGCTTACACAGACTCAAGGCCTCTTCTGTTTCTCACCCCACCCCACCAGCGAGGAGACTGGGGGTGCACAAGAAGCTGGGAGGGGACACGGCTGGGACAGCTGACCCCAACGGACCAAAGGGATATTCCATACCACATGGCGTCATGCTCAGCATGTAAAGCTGGGGGAAGAAGAAAAGAGGGGGACGTTCAGAGTGACGGCATTTGTCTTCCCAAGGCACCGTTACACATGATGCTTTCCTGGAGATGGCTGAACACCTGCCTGCTGGTGAGGAGTGAATTAATTCCTTGTTTTGCTTTGCTTGCGTGTGCGGCTTTTGCTTTACCTGTTTAAACTGTCTTTATCTCAACCCAGGAGTTTTCTCACTATTATCCTTCCAATTCTCTCCCCCATCCCACTGGGGGGAGCGAGCGAGTGGCTGGGTGGGGCTGAGTTGCTGGCTGGGGTTAAACCACGACAGTGGAAGAGAGGTGAAGAGGTATTGCTGTTATGAACAGATGTAAGTTATAAGCCCACATATTTTTTTTTCTCCCAAACCACAGCTTGAGAATTCAATCTCATGTGGCAGTATTTATTTTTTAGCAGGGCTGATTTATTGAGTTAGCAGGTCAGTGTCTGAGCTAGTTCACGCAAGTCTTTCCACAGCTGTGCAATATGCAGTGACAGGCAAACTCAGCCACCATTGTCTGTGTCATGGAGCCCGTGGCTGTGGCTGCAGGGTATGCACAGGGCTGCAGGGGATGCTGGCTCTGGAGAGGGCTATGCTCCCGCTGCTGCTCTTTCCGTTGCAGTTTTAACCCTGGCTTTGGTCCACTTAAGTTTACATTAATTTTTTTCTTTTCTTTCTTATTTTCTGAAATACCAGTAGCTTGGAATATATGAAAATGCAGAAGATGGGAAATTGGGCATGCTAACTCTTGTTAGTACGTTACATGCAGGAAGAGCAGCAAAACGGGGTTGGTTTGCTTTCGAAAGCAGTGAGGAGTGGGAGAGTACGTGATGCAACAGCAAACTGGCAGTGGTGGGTGCTGGTGCAGGGCTCTGAAAAGCAGCAGCAGTGTGGAGGCTAGACATTGGGGGGGTGACATGAAGGGTAACAGCTGCATGGGATTGATCTGGATTTTAATGTTCACGTGTTTCATTTGGCACCCCATCCCCCTGTTTGAGAGGGGTCTTGTGCTGTCTCAGCTGGTCCCTTCTACTGAAAGGGCTCTAAAAATTGGCGTGATATGGGCACTTCCGTATTGAAGTTGGTGCTTTAGGATCGCCTTGCGTAAACAGTGAATTCAATTTATTATTCTCTTTATCTGGTATCACTGAGAATTAGGGTAGGTTGCTGTGGCGGTTCACTGGAGGGCAGGCTCTGCCAGGAGATTAGGAGATGTTGGTATCTGAAGGCTAAGCACTGTGAGCTCTTGCCTAAGCCAAAGGTGAACGCAGGGCAAGGACAGTGCATAGTACATGCTGTAACTGCACAGCCGTGCTTCAGCTGGAGAATGGCATGGAAGAAGAGGGTGAAACGTTCCTTAAGCGCAACAAAATGAGAGACCAGTTTTGTGGTAGTTCCAGGTCTGGCCACATCTTCTTCTGTGCTGTTTGCCAGTGCTGAAATGGCGAGCAGTGGTTACACAGAGCAAGCTGTCCTGAGAGCTCATGTCGCTCCTGGGGGGGACAGAGGGAGGACGGGGCTTCGTCCTCCATTCCTCTTCACAAGGCTGTGCCTTCTCTTCCCCTGTTCCCTGAAATACAGCTCCTTTATCTGTGTTTTGCCTTGCAGCCTCCAAAGCCAGCCCCTTGAGAAGTGGGTGATCTGAGCTGTAGAAAAGAGAAGATGGGCTTTGCTGATCTGCGTGTCCAGCCCTGCATGTACACACGTGTTAGTGCATGCGTGCCTGCTGGGAAGGCAGGCTCAGCCATGCTGCTGCTCGGACCTGGGGCCGCAGCAACCTCGCCGTCGGGCTGGCTTCACCCACCCTTCTCCCTGGCACTGGCCTCCAGGACAGGCGAAGTGACCGCAGAGGTGTGTGTTCTCTTTTTTTTTATTGGAGGGCTGTCAAGAACGTTGGGCTTTGACTCGGCTGTTGTGCTGCGGAAGGACCAATGAGGGACAACAGGGTGTCCCATCCTGGGCTGAGCACAGCTGGATTTTTAAAACACCTTAATATTTTGGAGATGCCCAGCACTTAAGTGAAGAAAATGTTTTAAAGATTGACTAAAGCTGCCTCCTTCTCTGCATGTGGGCTGGTGACGCACAGTTCAGCTTTGTCTTCCATGATGCTTTGTGCGCTCTGGTCCTCCAAAGCGTGCTCTGTCCCCAAGGCTGCGCAGTGTGAGAGAGCAAGTGGCGGTGCTTCTTTGCACTTGGTAAAACTTCAGTAAAAGAAATAAATTATAATTGAGCTTTTTACCTTTTCAGTTTCTCTAAAGCAGGGCTCTTGATACTGAGGCCATTCTTTTTACTCCTCCTTCTGTGTGAATGCCTGTGCTTGTTGTGTTTCCTTGGCAGAATTAGTATTATCTATTTCTGAGTCCACCCTGTGCAGAAGCGGTTGCCTCTGGGAGATGCATAGAAATCTCTTAATCCTGAGAATAGCGGCAATTAAATCTGATCTTTCAAATATTAACCAGAAGCCCTGTAAAAGTTTATTATTTTTTCTGCCAAACCTATTATTGCACAACTGGTTTGGTGTGTTAGTACAAAACGAAGGCTGTGCTTTTGCCAAAGCAGGAGGTGCTGCTTATTGCCTGAGAAATGACGGTGGGTGATGTGCTGCTGTAGTCTGATCTGCTGGGTATCTCTGTAAGCTGGGCTGTGTTTGAACGGCTGCGTTATGAAGCAGCAGCTAACAGCTCCTGAATACTCAATACATCTTTTTGCATGTGAGTGTCACCTTGCGGCAGCCCTCGGTTCACAGCCACATTCTGTTCCTTATTTTTCAACTGCCTCTTTCCTCCTGAACGCTCCTGCTCTGGCTGTTGTTGCCAAACGCAGGAAAGCAGGTGATGGGGGTGTAGGAGCAACTCGAGAAGAGTACAGGGATCTCG
>NW_009215306.1:0-1879 GCF_000690835.1 Fulmarus glacialis
GGTGGAGTGGGATAGGGGGTGGGGGACTCTGGGTTTTTCTTCTTCGAGGGGGGATTTTGCGCCTCCGGGCGCCGGGAATTGGCTTCGCTTAGCAGTGTGCAGTGGGGCAGAAGTGCTTCAAAAGGGCCATTCTTCTGGAGCAATAAAACTTTCCGCCGCCCGCCCGCTGAGCACAGCCCCCTCCAACCCCCTTCTCCTGCACCCTGGAGGCAGAAAGGGATAAAGCCCTGCCACCGCCCACGGCAGGGAGAGGAAAGGTCGGTCTGGGGCGGGGATCCGTCCTTGCACCCTGCCTGGGTACCCCCAGGGTAACCCCCACCGGGAGCCTGGGAGGCTCAGCTGCAAGGAAGGCCTGGGAAAGCTCCTCTGATGCTGCTCCTCCTCCTCCCAGCCCTGGGGGCCCACGTCAGCCCAAGGGCTCATCCCCAGGCCCTGCTGATGGGGAGATGCTGGAGGGCTTCAGGACTTCATCTCCAAGGTGCCTCTGTGCAGGGGATAGAGCTGCTTTTTGCCTCTTGTCACCAAGGTGTTAAAAAGAGACAGTTCTTGTCTCTGCCCTGTGACCTGGACCTTTCTCATGAATAGCAGCAGAACGGCTCAGACACGAGCCAAGCAGAACAAAACCAGCCAGAGATGTAGGTGACTGGTTTCCAGGCTGGAGCAATAGTCATGGCATCGAAGTTACCAAGTTAACTTAAGCCCTGTATCCCTCCAGCCTCTGCTGCAGAGGTAACCTGGAGCCAGAGGGCTGAGGCCTGGGGAAGGCAGAGTGAGTTGCCTGGTGTTCTTTCTGCCTGCCATTAACTCTGCTTGTGGGCTAGGAGGAATGGGGGGATCTGTCTGTCTGAATGCTCCAACTTCTGTCACTTTGCCTCTTAGAGACAGCAGGAAGAATGCTAATAAGAAAGAAAGTGATGCTGGAACGACATAGTCGTTGCCCATACAACTTCCCAGGACAAAGGGGGACGCGGGCTCTTTTTCTCCAAGGTGTCTGCAGCTATAATGCCAGAAGGTTTCTGGCTGCTTGGCAGAAATCCTTGGCCTCCCTTTCAGCTTTTAGTACTAGGAGCCTGGTAATATTTTGAAATAGTGGTCTAATCATTATGAATTCCTTTTGGTATAGATTGTGTTGAGGTTTGTCACAGCCACCTGATTTAGAATTACAGTGGATGTCATAAGCACCTCACTTTGGGGTTCAGCCCTAGTTAATTTGGACATGGCTTTATGGTCTCATCAGGAACTTTTTAATCAATTAATTGACAGAGGAACACTTGTCATCTCCGTTTTGAAGGACTTTCCCCTTTCTTCACAGCTCAGCTAGCCTGTCTCTTATTAGTTGTGCTAACAGAAGTTGCCTTGTAGGAATGTAGGTCCGTTCATACAAATTGAATTGAGGTGACACTGGTTTAAAGTGACCCATTTGCTAAGAAAAAGCTTCCGATATAAAAAGTCATCCAGCAGGCATCAGTTTTCCTGGTCTACTGCAATTATGTTTCATCTGTACATTTATCAAGACACATACATTGTTGTTACATATGTGTTTTATTAGACATGTGCTTAGGAATACATATGCATGTGTATATGTTTCTACCCACTGTGATAGTAAGGACATTAATGCTAGGACTGATTACTTGCTGAGTGTCCTGGTGTACAAATGTTTTCAAGGAGCTGTGGGGTAATAGTTTGCTGCTGTCCTTTCCAAACAGCTACGGGTTGCATTGTGTACGGGGAGATTATGCTCCCACCTTGCTGCCTTGCTGCTGGGGGCTCTGGCAGAGCTGTCTTGTGCTGTGATTGCATCCCCTTCACATCACTACATGAAGCTGGGCCCCAGCAGGACTTGAATGCACAACAGGCTCAGCTGAAGCAGTGTTCAGCA
>NW_009215306.1:1910-25139 GCF_000690835.1 Fulmarus glacialis
AAGTGGCACTGACCCAATGTCTCTCTGCGGAGGTTTTGGGCACTCATCTGTGAAGGAGCTAGGAGTGGGTTGGGGTGAAATGCTTCATTCAGGGTACAGTGTATGCAGTTCTGCCTGCGTGGGGGTCGCATAGGATCCCATGGTGCTGCTTGCGAGGGATGCTGTGTAACCCCAGTGCCCCAGCTGCACTCCAGCAGCGATAGCTGCCGCCTTCCTGCCTGCGTTTCCCTGCCGTGGCAGGGGGATGCAACACACCTCTTCACATTTTCAACCTAATGTGCTCTGTAAGTGCTGCTATTAAACAGCTTTTGCCTTTCACCCAGGCACAGGGGTACTATGAAGATGATCATAGTTTGCAGCATCTGTGTGAGTACAGGAAAAATCCAAAACAAAGCTCAAAACAAAATCTGAGATCCCTTTAGATGGAAAAGCTGGAAAGCTAAAGCACTGTCACCACCAAGTTTTTCTGTTGCAATGTACCTGATTCTGCCAGCTTCAGTGTGGTTCCCTACATCCTTATTTTGGTAGTGGTTTGGATACAATTGCAATGCTTCTGATGGAGGAGAAGGGACCCCTGAAAACACTCGCGATTTCTGTAAGGGATCGTTCTCGGTGTTTGCAGCTTCTTTCGGGCTTGGCTGTGATTTCATGTTGAGTCTGTGCACCATCTGACTGATGGCGTTCTGCTCTGAGGATGAACTTGCTGTATGCTCAGCCACAGGTACAGTAAGAATAATAAATAGTAGTCCGAGTCATCCAGGTATAACTCCACCAACATAAATTGTCTTACATCAGGGATTATTTCGGCCCATCAATGACTTTAGGTACTCCCTGGACAGCTTACCCCCTGGCACAATATCTGTAGCCGGACATTTGGAGTGTGCCCAGCTCACATCTGTAGGGACACGCTTCACATGTGCACTAATCCTTCCTGTCTACCTCGGCTTTTTCTCCAGTGGGGAGTCAGCAGGAGCTCCCCAGAGGAGACCATAGGTGTACGGAGTCTGGATTGTCAGATGACTGATGAGGATGAAACTGGGATTGTATCCAGTGTTCTATTAAAATACAGGTGGGCCTCAGGCTTTCTCTGACTTCGGTGGAGGTGAGCGAGGCCACACAAGGCTGTCCGGCATCTCCACAATCCTGAGCTCTTTCAGTCTGCAAAGCGGAGAAGAGTGGCTGCAGCTAAATTGGGTGCTGGAAATGGTCTTTGGCTTGTACTAAGTACGAGACTGTCTGGGAATGATCCAGGAAGGTGTTAACTGGCCCATGCCAGCACCCTGCCTGGAACCATTTTGTCAGTATAATAAGAGTATAGACTATTGAGTCTGTGAATATGTCCTGATATTGCTTAATTTACTTGCATTGATACATCCTGAGAGTCTTTCCACTGGCCTCTGTAGAAACTGGAGTAAAAGATCCTATGAGATAAAATCTTCCTCAAATCTCTGCTACAAGACACACAAGTGAGATCTCCTGCCTTTTTGCACCACTGAGAAATTTCGTCATGGGTGTGGAAGTTGGCAGGTTTCCTAGCTCACAGAGATATCAAACATGCTTCCTGACATGGTGTGTCCAAACACTGTAGATGTGGAGTCCCCATAGCTCCCTTAATGCTCTGCTGTAGACTAGGAGAAAACAGCTAGCAGAGTTTTGTGTGTGGAGCTTTTCATGGAGAGAAGAAAATCTCTAGATGTCCATTATGAGCTTTTGGGATACGGGTGGTTCTCAGAGCTTACAAGAAATCAAGACTGCTTCTGTCCTAGGCTGGCTTGGAATAAGATTAGTGCCTTACTTGTTCCTTTGAAAGTACTGTGGAGAAACAGCAAAAAAATTGGAGGAGGTCAGAAGGTAAGGGAGTCTGAGCAAGAGTCTTGATGCTACAGCTTGTGCTATAATGTGGTGCTGTGAAAGAAGGCAGGATGGGTTTCACATTCACTTAATCAGGCAGTTTATTTTTGCCTTGCTCTGGACAGAGTGCTCTCCTGGGTGGGATGTTGGTGTGGATCTCAAAGAGTTTGGCAAAGAATTTGAGCACGTACCCTGCCATACACTTGGGATTGGCTTTTACATGGCCAAGGTACCTTTAAACAGCTGGTTCAAACTTCTGTGATTTACATGACTGGAAAGAGAGAGCTGAGCTTCTCCTAGGTCCTCCACAACAGAAAATCCTCAACAGACTGGTGGAGATGGAGTCCGGACCAGATGCAAAACAACCATGGCCAGACGGGTTTTATGTTCCATCCACAGTAGAAAATCAATACAACTGATGGGTCCAGTGCAGGATGAAGCCTACAAGGTCATCTTTGCTGTTGTCAGGTGATTACACTAGACAACAGGGGAAGAGTTAGGTCTCTTATGGGAGAGCTTTTAGGCAAGATGAGACTGTACATTAGGTATTACTTGCAAGATTTTACTTGATGTTATTGACAGGACCAACTGAGCACAGGTAAGGCAGAATAACAGTGCACCTATATATTTCCAATGCACTGTATTTCCTCCTGGGCAAAGTAATTGTGAATAACCTGTTGTTGGATTTTCAGCTGAAGTGTTCAAACCTACTTTATAAATTAGAAACTTAAAGAAAGGATGCAGGTACTGCATTCTACAGCCATAAACTGATCAAACTGCATCTTGAAAACAGGTGGGTTTCTTTCAACCCACCCTCCTATTGCCTTCTTCCTTTCTGGATAGCTGTTCCAAGCTTTATTCTTCTGGTTGTTGGAAACTTCTGTCTGATTTCTGTTCTAACGTGGCCATTGGGCAATTTAGATTTTTTTTTTTTTTTCCATTTGTGCATGTGCCGTTTAATTAAAGTTATTTCCCTCCCTGGCACTTATGCCCCCTGGAATTATTTTACAGGCAGTGATTGTATTCCCTTTCAGCCTCTGGTTTGCTGCATCAAGCAAGCACTGTTCTTTCTGTATCCGCTTGTAAGACAGATTGTGGAAAGTGGACCGTGAATTTCTAGGAGTCAAGTTCCCAAGAGCTTGAATTTGAATCAGATTTTTGCTTTTGATGAACACAGTTCCATGCAGATGATAACGAATGTATTCCCTTTTACAAGTGAGACAGTAAAGGCATGGCAAAAGAATCTTAAATTGCCAGTGTTCTTCTGTTCAGACCAGAATGGGGGATCACAATCAAAATGTCACTCTTCACATCTTCTCACTCTGAGACTTCTTTGCTCAGACGCTGTATTCATGCAACAGGCTGCAGTTGGTACCCTCTGTCCTTCCCTTGCTGGCAGAGCTGTGGCTCCAGCGTAAACCTACCAAGGATGGATGAAGAATCTGCCAACATCATCCCATGAGTGACCGGCATTACACTGTATGACACTGTGATAGCCCATTGCTCCCTTCCTCCCATGGCAATTGCATTATTATAAAGGAGGAGGTTTAAGGAAATGAATATACCAGAGCCAGCTGCACGGTGAGACCCACGGTGAGGAATGATCCCACTGTTAGTCACTCTGTATTTAGATTGGTTCCTAGGGTGCAGGAAACAGGTCCCAGAAAAGATTCATCTGAGCAGGATGCCTGCATTAAAATGCTTCAGTGAGATGTAGTATGTTTTGCTTACATATTAAAACAATATATAATAGTATTAATAGTATAATGCATGATGCTGGAGACTGAGATGCTGAGAGTGTTTCAGGCTAATCTCTTGCTAGAGCTAATGAGAAGATATTTAGGAAGGGCTAAATAAAAAGCGAGGAAACAAAAATTGGGATTTAAACCAGAAAAAATCAAGTTAAATTAAAGTATTGGTAAAAGTCCCTTGTTTCAAATTTTGGTCTTCTGAACTAGATTTGCTACTGTGTAGATCATAAAATACTTTACATCCATTCTAGATATGTAGCCTACTTTAAAAACAAGCCTTTCGTGAGAGAAAACACCGGAAAATTTCCTGTAGCTTTGAGTAGGACTTTATTTCTTTATCCAGAAAGTTTTGAGGTTTTTTGGATTTTGTGTGTGTGTGTGTGTGTGTATGATTTGGGAAAAATGAATCAATAGTAGTATTTCTTTCTTCTCTGTTGCAATCCATCTCTAGATATATTTCCTGACTGGCTAAAACGTAGGTTTTTCATATACAGAATATGAAATAGGATACGTGGGAAATTGTTAATAAGAATAGCCATGCACTGGGAGAAAGCAGTGGGTGAAAGAGAATCCCTGAGGACTAGAAGAAAAGCTTGTCGTTGCGTGAATCTGGTCTCTGTGAAGGTGTTTGGGACATGGTGAGGAGCTTCCACCCGGACTGACAGGTGGGATATGCAAATCCTATCACGAGGGGAGATTAAGGAGAATAATGGAAGAGCTCTGACAGTTGCAGCTGGCATTCACGCAATATCGAGAGGCTATAAACTGTATAAAGCAATAGGGTTATAGTTTTCAATCTTCTTAATACTGTACTTTATAATAGAAAAGAATTTTCTCCCTTTCCTCCTGACTTCAAGTAAGACTTTTGTATTTCTCTGACCTGGCAATCATGATGAGGTCTGTCCAGAGGGGGAAGCAAGGAGGCCAGAAGTCCTCAACTCATTCTTGAGAGGTTAGAGACCGTTCTGATCCATCCTGTTGTGATACAGCTCTACATATGAAGGGCTGCAAGATTAGCATTGGCCTTGGACAATCTTGCATCCTCTGGGCCTTTCTTACTATGCCAGACTGAATACAACCTCATGTTGCGCAGAGATCCAACAAGGCGAGTGAAGCTGCCCCACCAAAGATCCTTTCCCCTAGAAAATGCTGTTGTAGCTTGGCCAGAGCATTTCATAGGTTCACACTGATATCCTTTTTATCCCCAAGCTCCTGAAAAACAGCCCCGAACAAGCCAAAATCTTGAAAGTTTAAATGTAACATTTTTTTCGTTGTTTTGTTTCAAGGCAGCATTTTTTTGAATGGATTTCCAATTCTTTTATTCTATATTTAAAAATGACACAAAAACCTGGATTCAGTGTCCCACACAGAGGCATCTAGTGACATTTGAGATGGTATTGCCTCTAGCTGCTGCTTCACAGGCAAGGGTGTCCTGTGGGTCCTGCGTCCTACCTGACGCCCAGGCCTGGGAATGGTAGAGCATCTCAAACTATATTTGGGTAACTGATATTATCATAGAAGCTGTGTGTACTGGATCCTGTTCATCCAGAACCAAAGCTACATTCAGGTTTTCATTTCACAGGAAGAGAAAAAAAAATCAGACTGACGCAAGCACTTCTTTTCTCTCTCTCTTTTTTTTTTTTTTTATATATCTGGCCAGCAAACCAAAAAATCAATGACTCCCACAGCTCTAATTGACATTTCTATGTTAAATGAAAATGGGCCTTGATTCCAATTCAAATGGCAGCATTGGGTGATAGACTAATTATTTTGGAATTTTAAATGCATATAAAAGTTGATGCAGTGAAATGATTTCTGTGCCACTTGCAATTTTTTTTGTCTGTCTCTTAAATCAAACAACAGTTAACATGAGAGCCCTTAATCCCTAATTCTCAGTGCTGGTAGCACAATAACACTTTTACTTGGTACCGCACTTTCTCTCCTTGGGGAACATAAAAGGAAAGTACTTTGAGAAGGAACAGGGTATTTTAGGATATGGCCTAAAATGTAATTCCTTTCTTTTAGAGGGTCTGCAAGAAGTTAATTTAACCTCACATTGTGTCCCTAAATAGGAGAGCGATGTTCTCTCGTGATAGCACACCGGGACTCAAAGCTGCCTCTGAATTTCTCCCCTGCGCGCTACCATGCCGGGGATGTGCTCAGGGCAGGCTGTGCCGAGGTGCCCCTGACATGGGGCGAGCGGGGAGGAGAAGGCTGAGAAAAGAGATGGAGATTTAGGTGGTGGGGGAGAAGAAGGTGGGAAATGGGACCTATTTCTGCTGCTGCGGAGGGATGTCAATGCCAAGTATCTCCAACAAGAGCAGCCCGTGTTGGGGCAGGGCCCCCAGTGCTCTCCCCCTGTGCTGTGCTTAGGGGCAGAACTGCTTCTGCAGGGGCAGGAAAGTCAAGGGAGTCACAGGCCTTGTGATTTCTCTTTTCCTGGAGGGAAAGCTCAGAGACAGCCCAGACGAGGCAAAGCCCGCCTCAAGCGAGTGGCTCAGGCAGGATGAAGGGATTGACCCATGCTGTGCTTCTAGGAAGTGTGGCTGAGGAACCTCAGGGCAGGATGAGGAGAGCACAAAGTGTACATAAAGCAGCAAATTACATGCTGCAAACATGTAACTACAACAGCAAACACCACCCACCTTCACTCCCTGAGAAGTTGCCCTCATTAAAAAAAAAAAAAAAAAAAGGTTTTTTTTTCCCCCCATAGTGTTGCATTCCCTGCTGCAGAAGCAGCAAGGTAGGGAAGATACTCTTGGACTGTCTGGGCTGGCAAAAATACTGGAGTGCATCTAGTACATACAGGTATGGCTGGTGGTTAGATAGGGTGTCTGAAATTCATTCATCGAGACAGTTTTCAGACTGCCACCAGGAATATGTCCCCCATGCCCTGTGTATCATTTCTTGCTGCCCCTTGGAACTTAGGAGCCCATTTGCATAGTTTTCCATGCTTTGCACAAACATGTTAAATCAAGAGATGAAGGAGAAGAGATGGAAGGTGATGATTTGCAGCTGGCATTTCAAGGCAAACATGTTCCCAAGGCATGGAAGGGCTGGGCTTTTTTTGGGTGGAGAGTGTTCAGCTACACCTGGGAAGCTCTTGATCCCTTAGAGCACCGGGTCCTACCTCAGCGTCAGTGCTCACATCCTATTTGTATTAGGTTTTATATGACCTTTGCTGGTGATTATTTAAGGACAGCAGTGCCATGAGCTCTTGCAGGTCATTTTCATGCAGGCCTTCAGGAGGAAGCGAAGGGCTCTTTAGGAAAACTCAGGCTATTTAGATAACCCAACAGAGACATCCCATGTCTTTCCCCAAGCATTTCTCTTCCTCCCTCATTCTCGCCTCTCCCACTACATTTAAGATTGAGAAAATAATTCAAGGGAAATATTTTATATAACAAATGTAGGCTTGTTTTTCTCTTCATAAATTGTCCCTGCTCAATATGTGATTTTCTCAGGTGCACTTTTCTTTTTTTTTTGGGTGAAGTAATCATAAAGTGCCTGATTCAGAAATCAGTGGGAAAGTCCCCAGTAATGTGGGAATGGACCCCATTTAATCATATGGAATTGAATTTGCACAGAAGATTTTTATTTTAAATCCAAGGTATATTTTCAGCAGATGAAAGAGGCCATGAAAGAGGCCCTTTTAGTGTGTGTGTGACTGGGTCAGTCTAAACCGTTAGAAACTGCTTAATGTTCCCTGCCTTGGCCAAGAATGTTGCCAGTACCGTTCACTGAATATTCTCTGAAAACAGGCCTAGGAGAGGTGAATTCCACTGAATATTCAAATGAATATTTGAGGACCTTATTTTTTGAAGAATTTACCTATGTATAAGTGTAAATATATTTTTCTGGGTTAAAAATCACACTTGTGGTGAAAATCAAGCTCTATATGCCAAAGAATATGATATGGAAAATTAATTTGCTTTCTGTTGAGTTTTAGTTCAGGTTTCCAAGAAAAAACTTTTCTACAGACGAATGATAAAAGCTTTAAATTGATCATTAATGAAAATAAAATCAAATTTTGGGAATTGTTGTCTGCAAATCAAAGTTAGATCTTACTTTGATTACATGAAACTTAATAGATTTTTTTTTTTTTAATAGGGGAGGGTAAACAGGTAAATAAAAGAAACACTAGCAAAACAGCAGATGCATTAAACTTAATACCAAAATGCATAGGTCTGTGGTGAAATGTCACTAGCTAGAGGACTTTTGAGGATATTTATTCCCGGAGACGGTATTCTGGCTGAGGATCGCACCGTGGGAAGGGACTGCACTACCCCTTCTCCGCTTCATTTGTGTGTGTGTTTCCACACTCCCTTAAATGCGATAAGCAGGACAGAGCCTGGGCTAGAGATACGAAGAATATAGATCTGGGCTTAGCCTGCATCCAGTGACCTAGCATCTCTGCAGAAGAGCGGCTGAAGTTTAGTAATAACTATTTAGGTTATCGTAACCCAAAGACTCCTTGATGCAGACCTGCAGTCTCTGGGCAGGTGCAGCTGCTTCTCCTCTTCTGTTTGTTTAAATGCTAAATGACTCTTTAATTGTGTATCTCCTAGAAAACAAAATGAAACAAACCAAACCAAAACATTCTCCAGCTCATCTTTTGGATGAAAAACTTCAAGTTCAGTGTTGTCTTCCATTTTATTTTCAACTTTTATAAGTTGACATTTGGTCTTTCTTTTTTCTTCAGAAACTCCTCATCCACTCCCAAACAACTCATTTTAAATTTGTTAAAGGAATAAATGCAGTTGATTCCAGCTGTCTCTAACCGCAAGCTGTGCCCGTGGCTGTGAGCTGGGCAGGACAGCAGGGCCCTGCCATCCCATCGGTGATGGAGGGAGCTGGACCATGGACACCTATGGGAGCTGGAGCAAGGAACCCAGCTCTGCATTACTGAGCCATTGGCCGGGGCCCTGCTATCTTCTCTTCCTCCACCAAAACACTGGGTTCTGTAATCACCGAAATCCCTGTCATTTTAATCATGCTGCAGGCTGGTATCCCATCAGATAGACTCAGCAGCTCCCATGCCTCCCTCTCCCATGGGAACGTGAGTTCTTCTTCCTCCCTGCAAACCCTGGTGTGCTCTATCCTCCTCCTCCTCCTCCTCCTCCTCCTCCTCACCAGCCACCCACGGCCCTGTCTGTTGATGCTGTTGCCTGGCGACCACCCTGTGATGGACAGCTTGGAGGGGAGCGATGATTAAACAACCTGAACCGGCTTCTGAAAGCAGCAATCGTTATTGTAATGTGACAAGCAGTGACAGCTGAGACAGCAACGCTTTCAGAGTGTGATTCCTAAAAAAAAAAAAAAAAGAAAAAAAATAAACACATGAGGAAAATGCCACACACACCTGTGTGTGTAGGTGTGCGAGTGCTGATGCCTTCCCTTGATGCAGAAGGGCCAGGGAACGCACGTGTTTCTTTATTAATGAAAGGCGAACATAACCCTAATAATTGTCACGACGAACAGGCCAGCCTACGAGCCAGTGCAGCTTGTATCGACACTGTCAAACATCTCAGCTACTCTGCCAGGCCAAGGCAGCAGCTAAATGGGATGCTGCAGCTGTGGGTGTTAGCAAGGGGTGGCTGCAGAGCCAACAGCCCCTTGCTGACTGCAAGCAGGAATACCCTCTGCACAGAGAGGAACATGTTGAAGCTTCAGTGTGAAGGTGGTGGTCCTGCTGGGACCACCTGCCATTTTTCTTCCTGCCTTCCAGGTGCAGAAGACCAGTATAGGCACAAGGATGCAGGGTGGACTCAGCCCTGATAGGAAAAGAATGTGGCTGTACAACTACAGTGCCCAGCTTAGGGGATCGTGCATATCACATCTTCCACATCAACTGGTCGGCTCCTGCCCCGTTAGCCTTCCTTCCAAATCCAGGTGATACCAAATTTTGTCCTTGCAGAACAAATTTGCAAACAAGACCAGACACACCTTAAAGACTGGGTAAACCAGGACACTAAAAAGAAATGAATCACTACTAGTTCAGAAATCTTAAGAAAGCCCCACTCGTGAACTCAGAGAATGAAAGCTATCTTTTTTTTTTTTTTTTTTGACTGCTTGGAATGGGCCAGTTCTGCATCAACTGGATTGGGGCTTTGTGGATTTAGTCATTAAAGTTTCCTTAAGACACAGGTTCCTATAGTCTCTTCCCTCTTACACTGTCAAAAACTTCCTGAAAAACTATGTAGAAAGCATAGTTTCCCTTTTTCCTCAGCTTCCTTTGACTTCATTCCTTGTAACGCAGCTCAGAATTAGGCCAGGAGCTGGGATTGCAATAGGCTGCTTGCATAACTGAGGAACTGCTGGAGAGGATCACATCTGAGGTCTGACAAAATTCAGCATCCCCACACTACAGAGATGTGGGCCAGTTTTGCCACCATTTGTCTGAAGCCCAGAAATAGTAGCTTTACATCCCTTCTAATTTTTTTTTTTCTTGTTCTTAAGTGTAACAGGCTCTAGGGGACTTAAGTACTGTCACTGTCCAGGACTCATTATAATGTAAAAGCTTGTCTTTATGATTTTCCTGTGCACACAAGATACAGATACACACAAGATCCAATGGAGCAAATAGCATATTCATACTGATGGTTTATTTGATTTGTGCATGGATTTGGAGGGAGGAAATGAATGTTCCTGGTGCTTCCCACTTGCTTCTCAATCTCCCCTTTCAGTTTTATCCCAAATTGGAATTGATTGCATTTCTGCTGTTCTCATGTCCTGTTTGGGCACTGGTCCCTGTCAGCCCTCCTCAGGGAAACAGCACTGTCTTAGCGGGTTCATTACAGCTGTATTTTCGCCACAAAGAACAGTGGGGGTAAGATACAGCTTCAATGCAGGTGAACATCACCTTTCTCTTAAAGCAGAGTTAATCAAAGATATTCTGATGTTTCTTTGAACTTTTAAAGTGATTTTAAGTAAAGGAAGTATTTCCAGGAAATGTTTGTGCTCTGGATTATCTGCCTATGCTTTGATGGCTGCTCGTGTCCTTTTAAAATTGCTGTCGATGTGCATGCTTAGTACAGCAGCACCAGTTTTCTTCAGTGCTACTCAAGTTCTTAAAGCAGGTTTATCTGTAAGGCCTCTGAGTGATGGCTTTACAGGGAAATAAGAAAACAAACCCCAAACTACTTTACAAAGATCCTCTGAAAAGAGTTAAGAAATCACCGGTGCTCCTGTCAGACTGAAAGAGAAAGAAACACGCACACACAAAGAGAAAAAAATTTCATCACCTTAGTTGCTCTATCCTTTCCATCTCTCCATCGCGTCTGGCACCATCTCAGAATGAAATAGTTGAGGAATGTTGAGCCTGTGTCTGTGCTCCTTTTCTGCTCATGTAAATCAGGATTCACTTAGAAGAAGCCAAGAAGTGCTTCGTGGCAAGCAGAAGGAGAACCCATCTCTATTCCTTTCTAATGCTGAGGTATTGAAAGACCAGGCAGAAAGAATCATTTCTGAGAAATCTTGTGTTTGACAAGGTGAATTTTGGTGAGAAACCTTTATGAGCACATAGGGGAAAAAGATACCTTGAGAAATTTTATGAGGAACAGAGAATATAGTACAAAGGAATCAACATCTCATTATAAAATGTTACTCAGAAAATCTGTACTTAATCCTCTATATAGAGAGCATTTTGTTTAAATAAGGACATACTGTACCATTAAACAGATGGAGATCTTTGCTGGAGAGAGTTCAGAGAAAAGGAAAGATGTCTGTAATTTGGTGCTCCTGCTTAAATATATGGAATTGGGTGGTTGACGTCTGAACTTGGATGATATGATATGAATTATACTTTAACCCATTAGTAAATTTGTCCTTCTAACAAGCTACTCAGATGATCCAGAAATACGTTATGCGGTAGCAGCTGCTAGATGAGAATATTTCATCGTAGAAATACATGGTATAATGAAGTATGGGAAATGAATGCAGTATCGCAATAAGGACAAAAGAAGATAGATGACATACAGTTTTAAGTGTTAACCTTCTGTGTTGAGTTTACAAAGTACAGATGATGTCAGTAAATTGAAAACGCCACTGAGACACATAAATCATTAAACATGAGTATTAGAGCCACTTGGGGAAAGAAAGTTGTCACAAGAATTTTCCGTTAGAAAATATAGTTTAGGCAAAATCAGAAAATTTCTTGGGGGTATGTCATTTTCAGTGACATTTGCTACACTAAAATATCAACCAAAATTGTCTGCACTCTGACAGTGTCAAAAACTGTAGTGAGAAATGTTCCCAGTTGGCTTTTGCTTTGGCACCAAGATTATGACAAGATACTAATGCTATATCATGGACACATCTTTTATACTGAATATACAAGAATATGTGGAGTATACAGGACACTACATGATACATCATCTCATTCCCAGGAGGTGTAAAAGTTTGTTGCTCCTCCGTCCTCTTCTACCTTCCCTTCTGGGAATGGGCCCTATGAACAAGCTGTATTCTTTCTCCCTTCTGGAGAGATTTTGTTTCCAGCTGTCTCCTCTTTCCTATGTCTCCTTAGTCGCACGGTGGATGCCACCAAAGGATTTTTGCTGAAGGTAGCAAGTTCTTTGGGCAGTGAAGCCACTGCAGGGAGGCAAGTTGGTGAGTAGTCTCAAAGGCAGTACAATGTTTCCTTTCTGAGCCAGTACTCGTGGGGATTTTATCACTGACACCCTTGGAGTGGTAGGAACCACATCTCTATATCTGTTTTAATCAATATTTAATTATCAAAAGGAAATGCTTTGGTGCTACTGATTATCAGCTGAAAAATGTTTACTGATACTCATTTTCATGGGAAATTTCATGGTCTTGCCTTTCCTTCTCGGGACAGAAACCAAACATCAGCCTGTCTGAATCCCTCACAGTACAGAAACTGTGGCTTCAGACACATTCAGAGAATATAGCTTGGAAGGTGGTTTTTAAATGAATTTCAGCAATTTTTGCTTCTATAAAATGATCCTTATTGGCTGCTATAAAGTTAAGGTGAAGGTAACTCGAATATCAAATATTCCTTTTTGTTCCTGAAACAGTCTCAGCTTTACTAAGGGTATCTCTGTGGAAAGTCAGAAGCGTGGCAGCTTGGCCATTTCTCAACTAGCCAGAAACTCAAGGGGAGAACGGATTGTAAGAGGAACATTTGAAAATCCAAAGAGCTATTTTTCATGTTCCCCTTTCACTGCTGAGCAGGTAGACAGCTGAGATCCTAAGGTATGTGATCTCCATCCAAGCAGGAGCCTCCTAAAGGTGTTAATTGCTGACATTGTTTTAGTGCAGAACAAAGAGATGTCTTCTCCCTGATAATTGCAAATCCTGTACAACGTTCTTTTTACAGCACTGAAATGCTTTAAAGACAAATATTTGATTCCTGGCTCAAAGAACTGACAGTCCCAGTTGGCTATGATCTGGGAGGCAGATACAGCCACTCCACTGCAGAAACAGTTACAAGGAATGCTCTGGATTGCTTTACGTAGGAGTCAGATAACTTAATTGCAATGGTCTCTTCCTTGGGCAGGAGGTAGAGTAAATAATTGGTTCTTTTTTAAATGTGTGAGCAAGTAACAAGAAGCAGCAGAAACATGAGGTTTACAAATGCATCGATTATGTGATTGCTTGATTCAGCCTAGTAAAGTTTTTTTTGTGATTTAGATAATTAACTTCTAAAAGAAAATAATAATAATAAGGAAGATGCAGACAGGCACAAACATGCAAGAGATGGGCATTAATTTTAGGGTGTGGTGAGAAGCAGCAGAAGGCAATTTGAAGGAAGTTGAAGGAATCCCTCAGGGCGTGAATTGGCCCTTGAAAGGCAGGGCACCCAGCTGACTGTAATTCCCTGTCTTCCCAGGTGGAAGGAATAAGTGATTAAGGAAGAGGAAGAGATATGAGGGGTAAGAGTAGAAGAGTGAGGGTCTTCTGTAGGACCGCATGAAGTTGTAAATAGTCTCTTGAAGAACAGCTTTCCTAGTAGAGAAGCTGACCTGTGGTTGTTTCTAAGCTTTGGAAAAAGCTGATGTTGAGTGACCTCAACAACTGAAGAGAAACACTGTGGTCTGGAGTATTTTCTGGCGGTGAAGAGATGCCAAGGAAGAAATGTGTCCTAAGCAGGTAGGAAGCTTCTCTGTTGTGGGGGGTTGCTAACTGGAGAATGAGAGAAGACTTGGCAAAATAGGGGAGGGTAAGGCTGTAAAGTAGTCTGCTAAGACGTTGCCTGGAAAATGCAGGTAATGGAGCAGCAAATTGAAGTTGCTGATAGAGCAGAATAATGTGATGCTGTCAGAAAGGTAGGTTTGTGGGACAGGGCCTTGAGAAGTGAAGAAGCAGGCAATGGAAAAAGTGGAGATAAGGCAAGGTTTGTGTAATCAGAACAATAGGTTTTAAGGGTGGTTTTAGTTCCAGAAATGGCTAAAAAGAGACTTTAGAGGGGAGAGAACACTTCAGTAGTCAAGATGCAGACAGCTGGATTGATTTCATTCAAAAAGAAGAGCATGAGCTTTTTGAGGAGGAGTGTGGATTTTTTATTGGGGATTTTGGACTTCATAGAATTATAGAATGGTTTGGGTTGGAAGGAACCTTAAAGATCATCTAGTTCCAACCCCCCTGCCATGGGCAGGGACACCTTCCACTAGACCAGGTTGCTCAAAGCCCCATCCAACCTGGCCTTGAACATTTCCAGGCATGGGACTTAAGTGATGTAGAAGCACTGGCTGGTAACAAAGAGGCAGAAAGAGGATAAGAGCCAGGATAAAAACAAAGAAGCCTGATTATGCACTGGTGAAAGTTGTGGTGTTGGTGAAACAGCTTGGAGGAGGAGATAGGGAGATATTAACATGGCTAGCCAAAATTTAATACTCGGTGGACAGAGACAGTTGCTGGAGGGTGGGACATAGATGGAAGAGTTTACCTAAAAGTAGTTTTCCATGCTGTGACTTTCCCTGCATACACTATGCTATTTGTTCTCAGCATCTCTGAATGAAAGTCATCTCTCGACCACCACCTGTGGAGGTTTGACATGAGCCAGCCAGCAAGTTGTGTCTGATGCATCTGGTTTAATTGTATTTCAATGCTTAGAGTCAGAGCTATAATATGTGAACAAGACCCTCTTAAGGGATGTAGGTAATTACATAAATTGGTGTGGAGACATTTTGCCAGAAGAGATGTATTTTGTTTACCTTCTTGAATTTGGCAGGGAATGGCCTTGCTATTTGTGGAGGTACAAGTTCTTACAGCTGGAGAGCTGCTGTCTGGGCTCAGAAAGGAGTGAAATAATTGGGGACTACAAAAGCCTGTAGCCTAGCAGCTTATGTTTTTAGAAGGATGATGTAAGCAAAACTAGAGGCCTTTATACCCCCCTGTATCTTTGTGACAAAATCTAATACGGACAAGGGATTGCCCTGGTCTCAGTGGGGAATTCTGGTGGTGCATTTTTGCCTTTTGAGCATGCAGCCTTAGAAACAAGCTCTCCTGGGGCTGACGATGAATTGCCACAGAATGTTTGCAGCCTAGCTCGGATTTGAGGCGAGGCACCCGAGGTGCAGTAGGCTGAAGCTGTTGAGCTGAGGATGGCAATATCATACATACTCTTGGCTTGCAGCAAGTTACCTGAAGTGTACCTCTATTTACCTTAGCTCATGCTGAGAGACATTTAAACTGAATTTTCGT
Organism: Fulmarus glacialis; assembly: GCF_000690835.1. Classification (NCBI taxonomy): domain Eukaryota; kingdom Metazoa; phylum Chordata; class Aves; order Procellariiformes; family Procellariidae; genus Fulmarus; species Fulmarus glacialis. The sequence continues at coordinate 17,177 of NW_009215306.1, forward strand.
TCAAGATGAGGAGCCCTCATGTGGAGAGTTATCACAGACGGGCTAATGTATGGCAACTTCTTAAATTGTACTAGTGTGTGATACTTCATTTAAATGCCCAGATTTTTCCAGCTGAAGCTGTTGCATGTCTGCCCACAGAAGCTTGCACTACAGCATTGCTCCTTGGTTTTTTATTTTTTTAAGCTGGTGTTGGCAGCCTGTGGCAAAGGGTTGGTCTTAAATGGGTTGGTATGTTATAAAAGGTGCAAAGAGGCAGCTTCTAGCACCTGCAGTATATTATCTCAAGGGGGCTTGGAGGCTCTGGCCTCACCAAGAATCACAACCCCCCTTATCAGCTGCTGACTCCCTCTGGCTTCTTTCAAAGATGGTTTCTCCCATTCCCATTGATTTTTTCTTTTTTTTTTTTTTTTTTTCCTCCATTCATTCCAACCTCTTTGACTTGTGAAAGTGAAGCACAGCTTGGCTTGCTTCTCTTGAAGATCTGCCAACACCCATGTTAACCCACAAGTATCTTCTTTCTCGCCAGTGTTTTGGCAGGAGACCTTCTGTCTTCATACTGCGTAGTTCTTTCTGGAGAGTAGAAGGGGCAGATCTCACACTACTGTTCATAGTTCTACTTAGAAGATTTTCAAATATGTGCCTTGAGGTCAAAAGGGTTTTTGAATTTTCTGCATGATTTCTATTGTATGAGATGTGAAAAGATCTGTGCTTAGATGGACTCTTTTTGTTGATCTTTACTAGAGGATGTGTTCAGCTTGCTCTGTAGTGTAGTCCTTGGCATGTTTGTGTGCATTGAAAGACAGTGAGGATGGCCACTTCTATTGGTGAATGATAATGGACAGATGATAGCATCCCAACTGCCCCTTCTTCTGCCTGTTACACCAGCACCACTCCTGTCAGTGTCACAAGACAAATGGTATCACCAACTCATATGTAAGAAAATAGCAAATTGTGTCTTCCCAGAAGGTGAAGATGATGTAGCTGTCAGTCTAGCAAGGTTAAGGCATAGCAGTTGCATGGGCCAAAGCTTCATGCAGACAATGGTGCAGCTACTCCAGATACCTCAGTCACAATAACCATCTGTCTGCTTATTGCTGATCAGCTGGGAGATCTTATCCTGTAGAACTGTGCTCTGCTGATATAATGCACCTGGTATGCTCTGCTGGCATAAGCTCTTGGACTAACCTGGAAGTCATTTTCAGAAATCAATTGATTTGGGTCTTGTTATTTCTCTTCTGGGCTTTGCGTTTTTAGGTTTTCCATTACTTTTTGCCATTAGAAACAGGAGAATGGATAGGTGTAATATTTTTTTGTTTGGTTCTGATCATGTTGGAATGAAGGGACTGTCTTGATGGAGGTCTGGGATAATATCTCGTGCTGCATTTCCACTGAGGTGCCAGGCTTTCCTTGCCATCCTCTTCAGGTTAGGAACTGACTTGTTCAAGACAGGACTTAGCACTTGTCTGCCTTTTAATCCAATTCAGCATACCCCTGACTTTTTAAATAAATCTGAAGTGCTTATTTTGGAATAGAAACAGTATTTTAAGATGTGTGGGAGAAATACTTATTCCCAGCTCAGCCCTATTATTAGAAGTGAAATGCTCCAGCAATCCCACCCATTACGCAAAGGTGGGACATCAGGAGAACTATGCAGAAGTCTTCACAAGACTCTTCCAGTTGATGGTATCCCTTGCCACTGAATAGCGTTTCCCCCTAGCATGTGCATAAGCAGAATGCAGGTCTGTCCGCATGGCCACAGCTAGCTGCAACCTGCCATTGACACCACTTCTGTTCCCTCACACAGAAGGTAAATTGTAGCCAGGTTGGAATATTTTGCTAATTAAAAAACATTAAATGATTTCAATCTACCTTCTCCCCAATGAATAATGCAATTGAATTATCATTAGAGCTTGATACCTTTGATAACAATGGAGCCATTTGTATTAAATTCAGCCTTAGTTTTCTAATTCCACCAAGTCCCATCATTGTCTTCATTGTACTTTGAAGTCATAGCAAGCTTCCCTCTCCTGCTATTCACCTGATTTATTTCAGCCCTAACACACAGCTCCTAAATTCTTGTTAAATTCGTTTCTGAACAAAAGGACTAAAATCAGAGTCTGTTTTAAATGAAAGACATGAGGCAGTTATGGTTCCGTTCATTTGCTTGTATCTATTTGCTGTATCTAGAGAGCTATTGTTATGCATGCAGTACTGGAAGATAATAATACTAATAAAAAATAATAATTCTCCCAGGGTTTGCTGTCAATAGCAACAATCTAAAGAGAACTCAACCTAGAGAGTGAGAGATGATATTTCAGTTCTGCTGCTAAACTTTAATGCTTTCTGGATGCAAAAAGAGGCTGAAGACAGACAGGATCTAGAGGGGTTTGCTCAGTCTCTGAAGCCAGGTCCTCGTGTGGTGTGCATGGGGTCATTCAACTCCACCCCGGACCTTTCAATGGGGATATGTCAGCTGCTCAATGATGTGTGACTTGGAGCACTGCTCTAAAGGGGTGGTGACTTACGTGGGAACTCTGCCTCCTCATGGCCCTCCTGTCTTTCTCCTCTTTCCCCAGGAAACTCTTTTCTGACTCGGGGGCACGTAACAGCTGAAGTTTTATCTCAGTCTTGAGCAGGACTGGAGCAGGAGTTCAAGAGCTTAGAGAGAAGTTTGAGTGATCTCAGTGTGTGTGAAAGGGTTTATAAAACTGCTGAGGGTTGCTTTTGTCTCTGGGGACTGTGTGTGGATGATGCTGAGGAGGATGTTACTGCTGCCTTTATTCCTTCCAGATATCCCAGATTTGACTGGCTTCTGAGAACTGACCTTCCCCACTGAAGAAATTAAAAGTCTTGTTGTTGGCACCCAATTTGAGTCGGATCAGGATGAGCACTGGTGAACTCGTAGGAGTTGTACTTGTCTAGGCTAGGTGGTTGGCCTCACTCTCGGGAAGAGTTTTTTCAACCTAGATGAGTAAAAACCTACAGAATCCCAGGTTCAGCGAAAAGCCTGGTTATTTAAAACCTACTGCCTCTGTGTTAGTCTCTGAAAACAGAGAACAGGAGAGCTGGGCAGGTGGGATTAGTTTCCTTTCTCTGATAAAAGCAGATTAATTTTAACACTGGCTAAAATTGCATCCGTTTTTTCTTGGTAAATGAACCATAAGACACATTGTTAGAAGTGAGCCTTCCATAATGACTGTGGTTAATATTTTAGAACGATTTTCTCTGTGGATCAGAGCTTAGACTCAAGCATGTGAGAATAGGCAATATATGCTGTACATTAGCTTGATTTCTATTCATTTGCAGCTCAAGAGTATTCGTCCCTTCCCCCATGATAATTTTGGAATACCTCTGAGTTCTGTAGAGCAAGGGATTTCCATCTGATTTGTATCAGGTATATGTGTATTTACTCTGGGAGAGCTGTCTTGTAGACAGAAGGGAGGTAGGACAGTTCATGTGCTTGTGGGTCTAAGCTGAGGCTTGGGAAATCTCAGTTCAGTTATCTGCTCTGCTGCAGAGTTCCTATGTGTTTTCCAGAAAATCTGTGTGCCTTGTGGTGACTCGGTTTCCTGAATTGTAGCATGCAAATTAAAATCCTTGCCCTGCTTCCCATGGGACCCATGAATCTAAATCTCTTCAAAGGCTGTGGTGCACTAAAATACTCTGTTAATAAGATGCAAAGATAGAGAGGGAAGATCTCCTAGTGCTCATTGGCAAAGCACTTATTTTAGTCATATGTAATTCTTTCCACAGGCTCATTTTAGGTGTTGCTTCTACTCCCTTGATTTTTGTTCTCTAAGCATGACAACTTGAACAGAGCTCAGCAAGAAGCATTAATTCTAATTTATGGAAGTGTCCACTGAATTAGATAAGGACCATTTCTGCAGCAGTTAGTTCCATGAAGCTCATCTAAGCAATTGCTCCTACTGTCCTGACTTGGTCCTGTCCCTTCCTGCTGCAAGGAAGGGATGAGGATTGTGTTTTGGGAGCAATAGGGAAAGCTGGGGATGGGGTGGTCGAGGCTGCCATGGGATCATGCCCATGGGTTGATGTGGCTAGTTAAGTTTCACAGCCTGAGCATTGCCTGTGGGAGTGGGAAGAAAGGAGGTTATTGTGCACAGCACTTCCAGGAGTGTATTTCTCTTCAGACTTGGATCTTGTGGACTATTTAATGAAGTAGCCTTACTTGCTGAAGGACAGCTGGTTAAGTTGTGCAAATGCAAATTCCTGTGGCATGAGGAATACTGCATGTACCTAGGCATGTGCCCTGACTGTCTGGGTCTACTGGTCTCTCATTCTTCCCCCCTCCGCTCCCCCCCCACAATTTGTTCCATATTGCACAGTACAGGGAACACTGGGACCAGCTACAAAGTGCTTAACACATTCATATGGGGGAGGGAAGACGTGCTGTCTGTGTATTTCAAGAGAGTACCCTTTCCTGAAGTGCCAGGCAAAGGATGGTTTTGTCCCATGTTTTGCTCCTGTGCTGACCATTTTCTGCAAAGAGGGTCTTTGGCCAGATCCCTCTGGTATTGTCCATGAGTGCTGCTTCATCTGGAGAGAACATGAATGACTGAATGCAGTTTCCATTTGCTGTGTGCTCCACAGGGATGTGTTCTGCCTGATTCCTGCTCTCACTTTCCTGGAAGAAAACATTTCATTTCAGACCATGGCACCTCTGCGGTTAAACCCCCATCTTGTCTGACTGCCTTGGTTTCCTGTTACTTTCTAGTCCTAATGCATAAACCTGTGCAGCCGAGTAAATGATATAGTGCTTAAAAAGGACTTGACCCTGTTGTTCATTCTTAACATCTGCTTTGGCACTGCTTGGGGTCTGGAACAACTGAATAGCCCTTGTGGCTGACAAAGCTGTAGTTGAGAAAATAAAAAAAAAAAGTTTTAAGACAGCCACTTGGGAATGTAAGTTGAGAAAAATTATGCCGTGGATGTAGGATAATAGCCTGAGCCTAGGATGAGAAGTTGTAGGACAAATGCAACAGCTCTGGTGTGCTAAAAAAAAAAAAATAATTGGACACAGCCAAGGTGGTAGTTTTCCTAAGAGCTCTTGATACAACCGAAATTGTTAACATTGCAATTATTCTCAATAAAGTAGTTTTCTTCTACTTACACATTCTGTTGTCTTGCTTTTTGCCCATATTAGGGAAGTAAATTTCTTTCTTAGTTATCCAGTTCTCAAGCCCTGATGTAGATTTCTGACACTTTGAGGTATATTTAACCAGATCCTTGTTTATGAAGTTGGGGGGAAAAACCCAGGGAAATTTGGAAAATATTTTTAACTCCAAGAGGTCCTTAGGGAAAGCATACTGTTCTACTGATTGATAACCAGTAACACTAAGCAACAGTTGTTTCTACAGTTTGGATGTTGTATCCATTCCAGAGGAGTGACAGAAGATGGAAGCTGTTATCCTGCTGTTTTCCCTTGATAAGCCGGTACATTTTTCCCCAAAAGCCTTTACCAGTTTAACACTTTTCATCCTTACTCACATAAGGAAAAGGTGCTGCAAAGACTCAGGAAAGGTTTCAGGAACTTAATGAAAAGAAATTAGAAAGCACCAGCTGGGGCAAGCCAGAATTCTCATTTCACATCTTTATTATGGGAAACCCCGGGGCTCCTGCTGGGACTCTGCTCTTCGCTTTCTCTGCCCCATTTCCCAGCGCTCTCACTGCAGCATTGCCACAAAAGAAACCCACCTCTTTTATTTACGAATATCTGAGAAAGAAATTATCAGCACCATCTGTTGGGGAAACAGGGGTATTGGTTTCTTCATCGATTTGAATATGCAAAATCTTGTGGTTTTTTCACTTGCTTTTTTGATTTCTAACTACAGTTTAAAGTGAAAATGTGCCTAGACAACCTGCTTGGTTTTTAACTTATAGCAGCCCGGAGTCTGTGCTTGGGGGATTGTGCCTTTTTTCAAAAGGTACCGTCAAGAAATGCAGTGAACCATTTAAAAGGGGGCAAGCAGACAAAGATTCAAATGTCAGAATGGTACCTTGGCCACGGCAGGTTCTGTCACATCAATAGGACAAGGGCAACAGCCAAGAAACAATTTGCAGCTGAGGAGATAGGCATGTCTAGCGCCTTGAGTTAATCTAGACTAGCGTGTCTGAGAAATTTGGGTGAAGAATGGGATATTTGACCTTCGTTAGGACACAGAAAACTCTATAGCTTGAAGAAAAGGCAGAAGAATGATCATTGTTAACAGAAGACTGACTTCAAGGCACATCTCGGGGTTGGAGAGTAGTCATGATCCAAAGTAATTTCAGGACAAGCATGGTTTGATCGGTGCTGACTCCTCCTGATCAGATTAGTGGCCTTCCTAGCATGCTTCAGGAAATTTGCATGTGTAGAGCCTATTGAGACATCTAGTGTGAAATTATCTCCTAACTCTTACTTATTCTGCTACATTATGGGCTTTTCCCTGTTTCTCCGGTACTCTCACCTATTGCATTTCTGTGCTGTTCCTGTAGCTGTGCATCACCGGTGCTTCTATCTTCCTATGCTCCTTCAATAAAAGAGATTTCTTCCTAGAAGCTCCATGCCTGCGGGCCAAGGTTCAAATCCCACTATTGATAAGCAATGATACTGTAAGAATACAGTAGGTAGTGGTGTCTTAAGTCAACAAGATCTGATCCCTGCTGCTGTGGGAAACACATAGCCCCTGTACTGATGGACCAGATCTGCTTTACTGCTGGTTTTAAATGGTTTGCCCTACAATATTTGTTGGAGAACACTTAAATCTTTCTGATCTGTTCACTGAAAAAGTCTTTCCTTAATGCCCAGCATAATTATATTTAGATCTTGTTTATCCATTTGCTGTTCTGCCAACACTGTCTTTTAATTTTCACTCTGCAGTATTTACACTGTCACCTTCTATTTAGAAACAAAAGTCCTATCCTTTTGTAGTCTGTTTTGCTTGGTAAACAAGAAAAGGTCTTTTATGGCATGGCCACGTGATTGCAGCAACTGAATTAGTGTTTTAAGAAGTTAAGGTCCCACAGGTAGCTCAAGCAGTAAAAGTTTAGCTTTATAAAAATTGGGTGATTATTATTCCAGACTCTCTGGATGGCTATTGGAGAGACCTAAGTACTTTCAATCATAAATTCCTATTTCAGTAGCTTGCTCTATCAGTGATAGGTATAAAATAGCTAGATTTCAGATAATTAACACCCTAATATTCAATGACTGTTACCTAGATGAATACCATGGAAGGATTAAATACAAGAGGAGGGAGAATAGAGCTGTATTACCTTTGGGAATGTGGGCTTGTTGTAGATATTAAAGGGTTATTAAGACCTCTGCAGGTAGTGTAAGCTGGACAGCTTTGGCTTTGATCCCACAGGCTAGAGGGAATTGCAGTGCTCCTGAAATGCAAACTGCAGAATTGCTTATGCAGTGACAACCTCCGGCGCTCCTTCACTCCAGTTTTAAGTGATCCCAGTGACAGGTTTCCCTGTGTGTTTCCCTTGAGAGGTGTGTGCTCGGTCTAATTGATTGACCCATTAGCAAAGCAAATTTCTCTTGCTATTCAGCCAAAATTTTCCTTCTGCTTAATTTCAGTCCATCAGTCCTAGTTATGCCCCCTGTGAGCCTGCCTGAGCTGCCTCTGCCATACTATAGCTTTATTGATCTTGGCTTTGTACAAGTAATTCTTAACTGACTGAACTTACTACTGGCAGTACCAGGGCAGTGAAGGCACTGGGGAGAGCTTGTTTCTTGGCTGCCTTTGATCCATGGGGCTGGAAGAGAGGAATGCAGTGAAAGAGTTTGGGGTTGCTCATTAAACATTCTGAATGGCCATATAGAGTGGTGAAAAATGATTTCTGAGTTTCTCCAAGTCTTCAGATGTTTGCGTTTGTACAGCTCTGGGCACATGCGTGTGTGATGTTGTGTGCAAATATCCAGGCCACAGGATGTCATAGAATCATAGAATCATTAAGG
>NW_009215307.1:0-4131 GCF_000690835.1 Fulmarus glacialis
CCCCCCGCCAGCTCCCCGCCCTGGGGGACGCCTCCGCGCTGTGTGGCTTCCCCTTCCTGCGCTGGCCCCGCCGTCTCCAAAAGGCTTCTCCCTGTTGTCGGTGAGAAGAAATTTGTTAAAAAAGAAAAAAGCCCTGCAGGGTTGCAGGAGCTGATTTAACTATGCCCTTCGGTCGGGAAGGGCTGGACTGGGATGGCTGGAGGAGCCAGGACGTGCCAAGGACCATACCAAGTTACGCAGGGCTCCGGCGAAGCGCCGTTTGGAGATGCTTGAGGCTGCGGAAAGCTCAGCCTCTCGCCCTGCACAGCTACGAGCATCAGCGCAGGGGGAGAGAGTCTCTTCTTAATGCAGTTTCCTATTTACATAAAATAGTTTTGGTTTGTTTTTTTTTTTACCTGCCCAGATGGGGAGGAAGAAGTGGTGGGGATTATGTTATAGCATAACTTACAAATAAAAGTTAGCCCCTTAGCGTAAGGATAAATATTTTAAAGTATATATAGCCTAGTGGAAAGTTTCAAGTAAAAGGTTTTTTTTTTTAAACCTATGCACTGTGAAAAAATACCTTTAACCTTTTATTAGCCTATCAGGCAGATTTGGGGGGCTAATTTTACTCCTCTGCCTTGAGCAATAGCATGTCACTGGCTAAAGTTAAACTGGCCAGTTCAGTCTGGACTGGGTTGTGTTTTGCAAGAAATGGTGGTATGGAAACATTAATTCTTATCTCTTGCTCTTGCTCGGTTCCATATAAGGCTGAAACCGAGATGGTGTCCCTGGAATCAAATAGTCAAATTCTCTTCATTTCAAATGGGGATTTATTATGTTTGCTCTGGGGTTTGTGCTGTTTGAAAGACTAGCCACATAAAGAAATAGCTGGAATGCTTCAGGAAAGTGCTGAGCCCTCAAACTGATGCAATAGCTCGTTTTAGAAATGGTGCTTGGCTTGGCGCTTGCAGAGACTGAGCGCCGACCTCGCAGAGGGATCCGGCGCAAACATCCCCGAAAGCAAGCAGAGTGTCGTGTCCCCCCTCCCCGAATCTGGTGAGCTGGAGCTCCAAGGCAGGGTGTTCCCAAATAATAAATACGCCTGGCAAAAGGGAGCTGCAGCTCCTCGCTGGGTGCCGGCGGGCAGCTGAGCAGGGGATGGGGGAAACGGGGTCCGCTGGGAAGCAATGACAAACGCGTAACAGGGGCCAAGATGGGTGAGGGACAGCTGCTAAAGGATGAAATACATATAATGGAGGTGCACTTTGCTGGCAGAAGTGTCCAACCCAAATTATTTTCCTTCTTAATTCAGCTGCTAAATGGGAGAGCCCAACTGGGGATGCTGCGGCGGCACCAGGACAACCCCATAACGCCCCAGCACCTGTCCACGGGTGACTCTCGCAGACTCCGACTGAACAGGCGGGTGCGGGCGATCTGCTGCCCTGCATCTTCTGCCCTTGGGCTTTCGGGCTTTGCGCTTTCCTGCGCATCTCAGCCCTGCTGTCACCTGTATGACGCATTCGGCAAGAATTACATCCACCGAGTGGGGTCCAGCAGTTCCAGTTTGCCACCGCCGTGGAAACCAGTATGGTTTGGTTATACGAGCTCAATGGCAACGGGTATCTGTATTGCCGTTAGTGGAGATAACCTTTAAAGCCCAAAGTTTTCTGTGTGGCAATGAAGGAATGCAGGAAAACAGTTTTAAGTGACTGGCAAAATGAAAATAAAACACGGGGAAGCTCCAGCCACCCCAGAGCAGTAGTGAAAAACAGCCAAGAGAGAGGATCGGAGATAAGTAGTGTAACAGTATTGGCAAAACTCATATGACCTGCCTTGTATGCCTATCACAGCTCGATTGGGAACATATTTAACTTGGAAGTTAGTATTTATTCTTTTCGCGATGCAGAATTTGTCTTAATATGGTTTTAATATTGAAGTGACTTTTACCAAGTGCTCTAATAATTAAATGAGACTACGAGAGGTCTTGAATTCCCATCTGATTGCCTTTATGACTGTAATAACCAAGCTGAAAGGTTTTCCTTTCCAGAAAGGGGCTTTGTAGCTGGCACACAGGGGGAGAGCAGCCAGCCAGGATGCTCAGGGCGTTTCGGGTGGGGTGGTTGGTTTTTTTTTTTTTCCCCCTTCCACTCGTGATCTTTTCCAATCCTCCCTTTAGCAGTTCCCTCTATGTTTGCATTGGTGACCCCTTGCAAAGCAGTCTCCATCCACCACGGCAGCAACGGGGAACCCGGGCAGGTTCCCACCGTGGCTGTTGCGACATTCCGGGGGTGAGCGAACCCCCTGGGAAAGGGGTGACATCTGCAGGGACAGACTTCTTTCCATCCCCAGACACCAAACAAATCCTCTCTGATAATTAGTAAAAGACTGAATCACGTTGCATTGGTAATTTTTAGAGGCAGCTGGGACTAAGTTTAGGAAGACTTCCTCCCTGGTGTATTAATAACTAGACGTGATTAATGCTATGAGTCAGGAAGAGGGTTTTGAGGAATTCTCTTTCCACCCATGACAAAAAAGCCCTGTGTGCCTGAATGCAAAGGGGACCTTGATGTCCTCCCATCCCCAGAATAAGGGTCTTGGCTAGGGACCCCGAAAGTAATTCGGTGAAACAGGCAGGGAGTAGTGAAATTTTGCAGTTCTTTCCTGCGTGCGGATGCGCTGCAGCTGGGTCATTTTACCCCCAATTTAAGAAATGCTGTGTGGGTTTCCCCTGTGCGATTCACACAAGCACAGGGCGGCCGGCTCCGGGTCACGTATGCATGGGGACACCCGGGAGCATCCCGCCTTGGCTCCATCCTTGAGCACCATCTGCTGGCTTTTCCTCCAGGGACTCCTCAGGCATCCACCAAACCCAAGGTCAACTTTTTTTTTCCCTCGAATAAAACCTGCTCCTGCAAGACGGGGCCGCTGCTTCCTCTGAAATTAGTGGGTACCGCCAAAACCAAAGGTTGCTCTCTTATTTTTTCATCACCAGCCTGAGCATCTGCACAGGGGACTGGAGGCATGGGGTCCGGCCGTGGTCCTCGCACCCCTATTTCAAAGAACAAGCTGTTTCTTCTGCTTGCAAAGCGAGGCAGAGAGCTGCTCTGCTAGAACAAGGGCAGGGTTGCAGATTGCATTTTCATTTTGCTCGCAATAGATGGTTTTCATTAGTTCCAAAGGATTTGCCGTTGCTTTCATCCAAATACTTCCCCCGCCACCAGCACCCCGGTTAGGAAGTGGTCCAGGAAATATTTTTCTGAAGCTTTTCTTGGTTCTGCTTTTCTCCTACGCTTTCTGTTTGTCTGTCTGCCTCCGCACGAACGTCTCCTGATGTATTTGTGCTGCATTCGATACCACCCTCGACTTTGAAACAGCCAGGGGGAAAGGGCAGGAGCATCTCCAGAGCGTGCAGAGAGGGTGGGGAGAAAGCGAGCTGGGCAGGTCAGGGTGGGAATTGAGGCAAGAGAAGAGCCGCCTGGCCCTGCCGTTCCCACCCCGCAGCCCTGATGAAGAAATTAAAACACCACCACAAAATCTCCCTCCCATCCTCGAGGATGAAGTTGTGATGGCGGATTCAAGGCAGGCTGCCTTAGGAGGGGGCTTGGGAAAGCCTTGGGGATGCTACGAGCATCCCAGCAACCTGGGCTTAATTGCAATCAAGGGCGCATCTCCTAATTGGCGCCAGGGGAGGGAGGTTTGTGCCCCAGCGCAGGACGGTGGGGTGGATATTAGCGTGTTCCCAGGGCTGCTTGGGGTAGTGCTGGGGGATCTCTTGGGATCTCTCTGCCACCGGCCGTGTGATTGCAGGTAATTTGTCGGCTCTGCCTCAGCTCCTTATCTGTAAGACAGTGGGGTTTGCCTCCCTGGCTCGTGTGAAGGGCAAAAAGTGGCGATCAGTGTGACCGCGATGGGAGAAAGAGCTGTTGTGTGGAGTCAGGCACAGGTTGGAGTCTTTTGATCTTGGTTCCTACAATTCCGAAAAGCAAGAGCAGGAAAAGCCTTAAGAATGAAATCAAAAATTTCAGCATCTTCCATGTGACTGGAGGAAAAACCCTCCTGGGAGGAGAAACGGTTTCAATTTTAATTGAAAAGTCATTTCCTTCCTTTCTTCCCTCTTCTTAATTGTTATCATTTAAAACCAAAGGTGCG
>NW_009215308.1:0-296 GCF_000690835.1 Fulmarus glacialis
CTTCTTAAATTACACAATCAATGTACAAAAAACCGGGGTGCATTGCTGAGACAGGTGGTTGGTTGGGTTTTTTCTGACTTTTTTTGTGTTTTTTTTCCCATTTGCGTACTTGGCAGGGGATGCGGGACCGGGCGGCTCTCGCCCACCGTGCCCAGCGCATGGTGCATCTCCTGCCTCCCCGAGAACACCGGATCCCTGGGGCCAAAAAATTCACGAACCAACGGAGGGGGCAGGAGAGGAGCGGGAGGAACGTGTGGGAAGGGGATGGCATTGATGCTGCTGAGGGGGATGGTATG
>NW_009215308.1:366-1894 GCF_000690835.1 Fulmarus glacialis
GGGTGACCGTGCTGTGTGGCAGCGCCCATGGGTGCTGAGGGGGTCCCGTCCACGCTGCGGCCGGTTGCAGAGCCCAAGTGCAGGAGGGATAGAGCCCCTTGGGGAAAAGCAAAGGGCAAAGCCTGCGGCCGTTCCCCTGCTTTGCTGTGTTGTTTTCGGCCGTCTTCGCCGGGCAGCTGCTTTGCTGCTGGGGCTGGGGTCTGCTGCCTGCACCGAGCCCTCCTCGTCCTCCGGCTGGCTGCAGCTCCTGCCGGCACCGTGCAAGGCTGGACGTTGCTTATCCCCCATCCCTGGTCTCTCTTCAGGAAGGGAGGTGGATGGGGACCGTCCCCAGCGGCATCCAAGCCGGTCCCCGCTATCCCAGGCTGGGCCTGAAGGTGCTTCCAGCAGCATCGGGCTGCGGTGGGTCCTTCTCCGAACAGCGGATTTTAGGGCCATCTCACCCTGGATCTGGGGATCCCTGGATAACTGCCCTCGCGAAGGGCGGTGCTGCAGCACACGTGGGGCATCGGTTCGGGAGCCTCCACCCACTCCAGACGCGTTGGCAGCCCGGCCGTGAGGAGGAGGAGGAGGAAGCCAAGGAGCTGCCAAGCTCCATGGCAGGGCTGGTGCCACCTCACCTGGGCATCGCAACCTGCCACCAGCCCTGCCTGGGAGCAGGGACCTGCCCGCCGTGGGGACGGGTGGCTGCGGGGCAGGAGGGGACGTTCGTCCCCTTCCTCCCCTCCGGGGAGGGAGGATGAACTGGGGAGAAGAACATGGAAAAAAATGGAGTCAAACTCCATTGCCTCTCGTTTTTTTGGGGTGAATTTGATTGGTCCCAGGAGCTTCAGCGCTGTGCATTTCGGAACAGTTCCAGCCAATCAGAAGGCGGCTCATGATTTCAGTATCTTTAAAAACCAACCAATCAGGAGCTCTCACTGGTTGGGCTTTAAGATCTTGAGGTATCGGCTTTTCGCTTGGAAAAAAATCAACTAACGTAGACGAACAGACGTCATCTTTCGCTTCACGTTATCTTAGAAGAAGAAGAAAGCGACTATGCAAAATACTCTTCGGAGACAACTCTTAAAAAAATAAAAGCTTGGTCGGAAAATATGTCTGAATCTCTAACTGTGAGGAGCGAAGGACCAGACGGCAAAATGGCTGGTTGGCTGGTGGAGAGATGGAGACAACGGAGGGTGGATTTATCTGCTGACGGCGACGAGGAGCACACCACAAGACTTAGATCGCCTCCACGTAGTTGGCGGGGTAGAGACCTAGCTGGCCGTTGTCCAAGCGCCCTTTGCACCATCCTTGCTCGTCTTCTTCACCGAGTTTGGTTAGTTCATCACCTGGAGAGGAAGGTGGAAAGGGGAGAGCTCGTTGCAGGTGTTGGAGCCTCTTCTGTCCCCTCATTCCTCCCCTGGAAGGAGCTGCTGGGGGGTTCTAGGACTGATCCTGAGCACACAGGTTTGTAGAGTAGAAAGGCAAGGGGTGACCCGTGAGACCTCACGCGTCCCGTCCCACCATCTCTCCGGTCCCCCCCGGG
>NW_009215309.1:0-266 GCF_000690835.1 Fulmarus glacialis
CACGCGTCTGGTGCACCACAACGTGACGCGCTGGGAGACCTTTGATGTGAGCCCGGCTGTGATCCGGTGGACCAAGGACAAGCAACCGAACCACGGACTGGTGATTGAGGTGACCCACCTCCACCATGCACAGACTCATCAGGGCAAACACGTCAGGATTAGCCGATCTTTACCTCAAGGGCGCGGGGACTGGGCTCAGCTCAGGCCGCTCCTGGTCACTTTTGGGCATGACGGGAGAGGCCACGCGCTGACCCGCAGAGCCCGCC
>NW_009215309.1:338-1520 GCF_000690835.1 Fulmarus glacialis
TGGCTGGACGGACTGGATCGTGCCACCCCCGGGGTACCAGGCGTTTTACTGCCACGGGGACTGCCCCTTCCCTCTGGCTGACCACCTCAACTCCACAAACCACGCCATCGTGCAGACGCTGGTGAACTCCGTGAACTCCAGCATCCCCAAGGCCTGCTGTGTGCCCACGGAGCTGAGCGCCATCTCCATGCTCTACCTGGATGAGTATGACAAGGTGGTCCTGAAAAACTACCAGGAGATGGTGGTGGAGGGGTGCGGGTGCCTCTGCCCCCCTTCCCCGCCGCCCTCTCCTCCCCTTCTCTCTCCCTCCCGTCCCACCCCAGAACTGCTTGCTATAGCTGGACTCTTCTCTAAACTAAACGTTCACCTTGACCTTATTTATGACTTTATGTGCAAATGTTTTTGACAATAATGATCATATATTTTGACAAAATATATTTATAACTACATATTAAAAGAAAAAAATAAAATGAGTCATTATTTTAAAGGTAAACGCATTTTGTGTCTCGCCTCTCAGGGTGCTGCTGAGGCTGTGCTGGCTGGGAGTGCAGCAGGCAATATCTTCTCTCCTTCTCATCTTCTCCCCACCCTCCCCACCCTGCTTTCCCTCCACCCCTTTTCCCCTTAAAGGCTTTGCAAATTTTAGTCTTTCTATTTCTCACCGAGGTACCGTGGATCACCCTGTGCTGGGGCTGCGCCACGTGGGAGATGAGGGTCCCTGGAGATTAAGAGCTGCTTCTCCCGGCCGCTGGGAATAGAGCCGACCTTGCTAACCTGGCCCGAATGTTTGCAAAGCAACCCACCAAAAATGCATTTGAAAAGAAGGTGAAGATTTACCTGAGGGCTTTATGCTAAACCCACTGGGTTTTATACCCTTCGTCCATCTTCAGGATTCCCCAGGTTTTAAAACTATTAACATTTCCCCCCCTCTCCTCCCCTCCCCACTGGAGATCGGCTTCTTTAGGAAGCTTCAAAGGTTTGCACGGGTCCTTTGAAGATCAAATCGCCCCATTACAATGCCAAAAAAAAAAAGATACCTGGAGCGGTTAAATATGTGTTAGCTAATAGCTACCTGTGCTGTGTCCTTTCCAAATTGCTTCCGAGCAGGAAGGTGATCAGAGCCGAGCAGGTACAGTTGGAGGTATCTAGGGCCTGAAACCCCTGACTCAAATGTATTGTCCA
>NW_009215309.1:1541-2358 GCF_000690835.1 Fulmarus glacialis
GGAGCTGTGCCCTGGCTGGGCAGCATGGCAGAGTGCGTGCGTGGGGCTCGTGTCCTCAGTGGTAGTGGGAGGGGAGCAGGGCGAGGGTGCGTGATGCATTTTTTTTTTTTCTTTTTTCTTTTCCTTTAATGATTGAAGCTTTCCAACCCTCCGAGAGGGGCAGCTTAGTTGAAACCAATAAAAACTGGAGTGGAAAGCTTGCCAAAAGCCTTGGCTCCCTGAAGAGTGCAGGTGGAGAGAGGAGATGGGAGCCGCCGGGGGAGGCGAGTATGGCCCTGAATTTCTCTCGGAAACAAAAAAAACCAGCCTCAACCTCCTCTGTGCCAGCGAGGCTTTCCACCCCTCCATCCCAACGGGTGCTGGCGCACAGGAGCAGGCTGCAGCGTCCCCTCCGCTGCTGGAGAACCTCCGGGTGACTCTATACCTCCCCAGCCGGGTGCTGCGGGGTCCCCACAGCCTGCCAGCACCCCACGAGGTAGCGATGGGTGCTTGCTACGGGGACCAAGCGTCCCCGGCATGGCAGGACCCTGCATGGGTGCTTGCAGGGGTGCGCAGCACCTATAGGGCCGCAGCAGGCTGGGGGGATTACCCCGCTGCTGGGGAGCCCGGGCGCACGTGGAGGGGGCCGGGGTTATTGCTGCCGTGTCTCCGGGGCCCCCTCAGCCCCTAGCTGACACTCTCATTCCTGCCTTTAGAAGGGAAATGTGTGGCCCGGGGCATCAGCGACCTGCTGCCTCCCCTTTGATGCCTGCATATCAGACATAGCCATGCCAAAGAAAGAATTTCATTTTGAAGTGGCATCAGCTAAAGGCGAGCG
>NW_009215309.1:2442-10478 GCF_000690835.1 Fulmarus glacialis
GGGGACGGCTGGGGAAAAGGGGGTCTCTGGGCCCCACGGCAGTCCTGGCTCTCAGGGCCGTGGGGCAGGCATTGCGGGAGGGTACCTTGGGAAGAAAAAAAAAAAAAAAATCACTGTGCTTTTTTTTTAAAAGAAAAAAAATCTTAAAGAAAGAGGCTTCTCCCAGGTTTGCTTCCCTGCTCGTCGGTGCATCCCGGGTTGTCCTGGAGGCTGAAGGCCGTGAGGGTGTTACAAAGCTAAGCAGCATGTGTGCAAACGGCTCTTGGATTTAGATCATTCTCGTCGTAGAAGCCTCCAACTGCTTTGCTGCGTTCCTGCTGCTTTATGGATCTGTTTATTTTGGTGCTTATTTTTGCATTGCGTTTAAATGATGAACTCAAAGCTTCAGCCCTGTGGAGGCAGAGGCACCTGCTTTTCCATAGGTGCTGCGAGGGGCGAGGTTGTCCTGACGTGTACGCGGCCTTTGGGAGATTTTCCTTTGCTTTGGTTTTCCTGCCCTGCTGCTGGGCTGTGGGTTGGTGAGATCCTACGTGGGGTGTTCTGCTCAGAAACTGTAAGAAAAAAACCAACTGTTTTTAAAAAGAAAAAAATCACAGTATTTCAATTTTGTAAATTTTATAAGAATCTAAACTGTGGATATAAACCAGCTGACAGTAAAAGTGATGTATATAGCAAAATATTTGTGGATGCATTAAGCAGCTTACTCAGTGGAGCACATCTAAGCTTGTGCGTTTAACACAAACTGAGTGCGGGGGCTGAGGGTTTCCCTCCCGGTGTGTTTACATCCCTCTGTCCCGCACAGGTGCCAGCTTGCTGTATGGCCTCGTGCGATCAGAGAGGCATTTAACAAAATTCTCAATCTGATAAATTGTTTAAAAATAGGAAAATACAACAAAATTGTCAGGGAAACCAGAATCAGGTCCTTTTCTAGTTTTCAGCTGATAACCGGTGGCGTCTTTTTCCCACCACTTCAATTTGTGCTGGGTTTTGCTGGTGATAATCAGAGTTCTCTTCACCGCCCTGGCAAGGGGGAGAGGGGTTGCTTTTGGGAAGCTGCGAGTTAAGCGCTGGTATGGAGAGACCCAGGAATTCCGTGCAGCGTTTCTGGCCATTGTTTTGTGCATTTGTTGCAGCAGTCGTGTGGTTTAATCCTGCGCTCTGGAATTAGTGTGATGACCGGTCCTGTCCGTTTGCTGAGTGCTGCTTGCCATAGACATGCCGATTTGGTTTCTCGCTGGCTTATCTGTGTCAGAAACTACCTTGCTCACACAGCAGAGAAGAGCTGGAGTGTTGGTTTAGTCTCAGATAGCCAGTGTTTAGCTTTGCTTAAAAGTACGACAAATATATCTGCTTTATAAGTGCAATAATTCCTCTGACCGTGGAAAGTATTATTTGCAAATGTTACTTATTTCAGAGCAAGCGAACGCTTTGTTTGTGGCGGCTGGCACAGAAATCCCTACAAGGTCTGTGATAAGGCGTATCAGTTTAATCCCCCTCTTACTCAGTCCAAGCTGTGAACGAAAGGGGAACGGGTTGAAGGTGAGTGTGCAGCCACTTCCCCACCATCGGGGTGTCCTCCTGGCAGCTGTGGCCTGCAGTCCAGCATCCCAAGAAGTGTGAGCTGGATGGTAGATGCTCTGCGGCTCACCGTGATGCGACTTCATCCTTGTGCCTACCGCAGGAAGGCTGTGACTTTTGATACCTAAAAAGTACTGTCATATTGAAATCTGGGTGGCTTATAGATATAGGAAATGAGGAGAATATCTCAGCAGGGTTTAGTAACCTCCTGTGGCTCGAACTGAGTTGTTCACAGTGGTTGCTGGGCGTTGTGCAATAACGTTATTGCTGGAGCACCGGTGAGGGCACGGGGTAAGGTGTGCTGGAAAATGGGGTCCCAGGCTCTGCCGTGTGTCAGGAGCTCCCCCCGGAGACCTGTGGTTACCCTGATCCCATCCCCAACCCCTCCTCTCTTGGCTTGTAGGATCCCGAGAGTCTTCTGGCAGGACTTTCTTCTCCCAGGTGAAAATTCGCCTCCGAGTCAAAGCTTACAGCATCGTTTTGAGAAAAGCTGCTGTCCTGGAGATGCCGTAATTGAGGAGTGCTGCTCAGACAGCCAGACTTTGCTTGTAGCCACAGGGTCCGAGGCTTTGCAAATTAGTTTCTAAAAATGCAAATTGGTTTGGAAGAGAAGCACCGAGGTTTGCACATTGCTATTCTGGGATGAACGCAGAGGCTTTGCTACGGAGCCAGCAAAGGAAGATGGAGGCCCTTCTCATTTTGACTGCTGTGCTTGGACACCTCTGGCAAACTTCTCGCCTGTTACAGTAACAATTAGCATAGAATAGCTGTGATGGCTTGAAAACTGTTGAATCTTGGCATCAAGAGATGCTTTTTTCTCTTTTTTTCTGGGGTTTCGTAGCACGGTAGCAGGTCTGAAGGTCCTCCACTGTGCATAGTCCCTATCTGAAGTCACAGGACCTAAACAGGTATGAGGAGATATTACTGCCCTCCCATAGGTAAGGATCTTGGGCACAGAGAGATGAAGAGGCTTGGACACAGTCATGTACGGAGAGCAGGCAGAGCAAGAAGAGGTATCTGACCACCTCAGTCCCTGTCCTGTAATCCAGACGCAAAACTTCTCCGGTCTTGAGTCTGGCCTTCCAAAGATCCATCACTTCACCTCAAACCAGTGGTGGATTCCTGCATAATATAATGAAAGAGGCGGCTGCAACATCCATGTCGTTCTCTAGGCAGGCATGATAATGACAGGGAGTATCAGAAATGACCCAGACACTGGATATATCCTTCATGGATCCTGCATTCAAGTTTGGAAATGTAAAATAGGATTTTTAATACATTATTTTCACCTGGCTTCTTAAAGAAACACCTCAAACTTGCTCCTTATTTGACAGCAGAGCACCCACCTAGACACAAGCAGTGAAGGGAAAAATCCATCAATCAGTGCTTGCACCTTAGCAGAGCCCAAGGAGGGATGAGGCCGTGGTGAACTCTGGCTCTGTTGGATCAGCCGTGAGTCATTTATTCCACCCAGCAGATGAACACATGTGCTGGGACTTTGGTTCTGCATGGTCCGTCCAAAATTTGCCCTGACTTGGAGCCCCGTGCTGTTTTTCACACTGTCAGCATTTTTCATGCACTGCCTCCTGCCCGTGCCTCGATGCTGCGTTTTACATGAATAGCTTTGCGGAGGGCACAGCCCCATCGACCTCTTGTGTCCTCCCTGGACTCCGGCTTGGCTTTGCGAAGGCTGCTCTGAGCCCGTTTGCTGAGCAGTGTCAGCAGAGTCAAGGGGAGAGCCCCCGCCATTCGTGTCCATCAGAGGCATCAACCCCAGCCCCAGAGGTGTGCTGGGCGCTGCCTGGACCTTTTGCACAACCGAAAGCCATCACCAGTAGGATTTCACCCTAGAAAGGACCTGTGATGAGTTGCCTCTTCCATAACATTGGGGAGCCAAGGAAAGCTTTATCCAAACCCAGCCCTATGCTTTGGATCTGTTCATATGCTACAGATGTGGCTGCATCTCGACATGCTCACCTGCCTTCGGTACTCTGTAGCTGGCTGGTTGTATTTACACTGTCAGCATTTCTTCCAGTCTTCTCTTCATTCAGGTGCTGGCACATGATGTGTTTAGAAATGCAGAATTTCCTTTCCACTCTTGGTTTCCCCCTTTTCCTGGAGATCACAGACGTGCAGATCAAGGGAGACCACACAGTTCCCAGAGGAGAAGTTGGCTCCCAATCCTAGCAGACTATGGATGGAAAATATTGATGTTACTCTACATTCACAAAAAAAAAAAAGTCTGTGCTATTTCTCCCCAAAGGTCCACCGCGTGCTGTAGAAGGCAGGAGCACAGCAAGCCTATAATGATGTTTTTCTGGAGTACCCACCAGCCGCCAGCGATTTACAGGTCAGAGCTTCCTGAGCCAAAATTAGGGTCATTGTATTTAATAGGCCAGCATGAATTTTACATCCAGAAATTTATAGAATTACTTTATAAACCTTATATTTTTTTCAGATCAGCATTATCCTGTGCCAGTGATTTCCACAGTTTGCCTATCCATTCCTTTTGAGCTGTTTCCTTCTGTTTATTTTGAAACCGTCACCTAGAAATTCATAGTCACGCCCCATAGTTCTTGTGTTTTTGGACACAGTGAACCCCGGCTTCCTATTCCCTTTCTCCGCACCAGAGATCACATCTCCTCTGCTCTGCGAAATCTATAATCCTTGTCCTCTGCTGTGCCCTCACCAGGCTGAAGAGGCCCTGAGATTTATTTGCTTTGGTGGAAGTTGGTCCTTGCTGTTGCTCACCCTTCTTGGTGCTATTTCCAACAGTGCCATCTCCAGGAGGTTAACAGGGTTTGGGCAATAGCGGTGGAGGATGGAGATCACGGATAAGATCCCTTAGCAAGTTAATCAACTTGCCGCAATTGTAAAAATGTATTTGTAAAGCATGCATCTGGGCCTACAAAAAATAATGCATCACTTTACATCTTAAAGTTTGGGAAGGGCATGATTGCTGATGGCAGCTCCGTTGCATACAACTGCGTGCACGTACGACTTGGGGCTCCTTTGCAGCGATGTAAAGGGCTTTGCACCCCTTTTCTTCTTCAAGGAGAGGTGCTGCTTGGACCTCTGCTCCTCCAGGCCCCCGAGCAGGGTGGGCAGCTGCCTCCCAGCTCTGTCCCCAGCCACTTTGGAGCTGGGCAGGGGGCCCACGCGCTCTCCTCTCCAGCCAGGCTCAATGTCTGTGCCGGTCGCACACGGAGGTGATGCTGGTGGGTGGGTTGTGGCCAGAGCAGGACTTTCTGCACCGCCCTCAGATAATTGCCTTTGTGTTGCTTTTATGGCAGGGATTTAAAGCCCTTCTGAGCTCCTGCGTGTTTTAGCTCTGCCCTTTCCTGATTAGATAATATCACACCTCGTGAATGCGTTCGGTAACATGAATTACTCCCCTCATGCTTGAACGGAGACCACAGGCTTCGTGTCGCTGAAAACTGAAGGCTCGGCTCGGTCTGGAGTCCCACGGGCAAAGAGCAAGTGTTTTTCCAAGTAATCCACCTGTCCCTCACCTTTCCTTCCAGTAACATGAGATTGTATGTTATGAAGTAATTGCCTGAAACAGGCTGCGCTGTTTTACATATTAGATTATATGGAAGACGGTGGGCGTTTTGCATTGCTTTTATTGGCTTTGCTCGTTTTGTCTGCGCTGTAATGCACACCTGCTATTTAATACCGAAATCAGTGAAATCCTTCATGCCAACATTAGCTAAGACATGCTAAATTGATTATACACCCCATTGGGGGAGTCCTGGACAGGACGGGTGCCTACAGGAGGGCTTGCGAGGGGCTGGGGCCAGCTCCCACCCAGGGACATGCTGGATGCATGGCTTTTAATAGTGACTTAAATAAATAGAAGCAAACGCTCCACTTGAATGCCACACTAAGCAGTTATCTCCAAGGGAGAAGGACTGGGCAGCTCCACGAAGAGCCACCCATGTACCTTCTTTCCTGTCTTTCGGAGTTTCTCTCTTAAACCTCCTTCCATCCTGAGTACGTATGGGTGCTTCTAACACGCTGCTATATGTGCTTCTATATGTGCTTCTAACACGCTGCTCAAGCATCAAGTGCTTCTGCATGGTACAGAAAGCTCTTCCTGCTGGTCAACGAGGTGACGGAGCTGGAGCTCGTTAGAAGCTTGTCCCTTTGCTGGGGGTGTCCTCGCTGCTGCTGGGTCCTGCACAGCACAGCCGAGGCAGCCATGCAGCACCCGCCAGCCACAACGCCATCGCCCGCTGCAGCTTTGAGCTTGACTGCATGGGTGGACCTGTTGCTTTCAGTCTGAGGGACCTGTGAAGAGAGTCTGCAGCCGTCATGATGGGGTAAGCAAAGGTAAAATGCTTCTCAGGGCTGGCGAAAGCTCTTTGGGGAGTAGGGGGTGAACGGCTGAAGTTGGGTTGGGTGTGGGGCTGCTGGAGACACCAGGGCCCCGTCGATGCTGCACTGGCTGCTCATGTGGTTGGGCTCTGGGGGGCTGTGCCCTGGACCTGCTATGGGGGGAACCCATGCTGCTGGGTTGATCCTGGAGGAGAGTTTCTTGCTGTTGGTTTACATCGAAAAGGAAAATCAGGGCTCTAGGACATGCCCTTATTCCTGCTTCAATTCTCATGGACCCAACAGCCAACCTGAGCGCCACTTGCCTGCAGTGGTGAGATGCAGTGGTGAGGTGGGAGTTGGTCCCTACTTGGCATCTGAGTAGAAGTGCTCCAACCCAGCACGGCACGGTGCTCCTGTTCTTCGTCACAGAAACCCTTACCCAAGGGCCTTCAGGTCATGAACGGGTCTGGAAGATGCACTGAGTAAGACATCCTGTGAAACACAGCGATCCTTCCCGCTTCTGGACTTGGGGGATCAGAAACAGGTATTTCTAGGTGTCATTTGAAGAGATTTAACATATACAGCTTGAGTAGTTACTCTTTATTTTGGTGTTTAAAAGTATTAAAAATAATCACGGCAGTGTTCCTTGAAAGACAGTTTGTAGAGTTGGACAGTTTCCCAGTAAGAGGCAATCCCCAAGGATCATTTGCAAAGATAATATTTTTAATTTGATTAACCAATGGTAGCGTTGAGAGGGACCAACACGTGCCTCAGTAGCAGGGTGCAATTTGGGAGCAAAATTTAATGGTACAAGCAACACAGCCTAGTGAGAAGGGTTGCACGGTGAGCTGAGCAGCTCTTCTCTTGGACATGGCAGAAAAAAAAGACCTGGGGTCTTTGCTGATCAGAAAACAACTCGGAGAGCCCAAATGACAGAATTTGGGATGGGTGAAGTGAGGATTTTCCCCTAGAGCTGCCAAAGGGAGGGCTAAAATACTGAGTGGGTTTCTGATCCCTGCATTCATGATAAATTGTTTCAGACCTTACTGGACTGCTGTGAGGATCAAAGGATCTTAGAGAAGAGCTTGGTCTTGTTCTGCCAGGAAAGTTGGAGGCTGGAAGGGAATTCTGTGTCTCTGGGTGAATCCCAACAAGAGGGAAGGGCTGCTTGTCTCTGAGTGGGGACATTTGGAGAACTGGGAAAAGATTTCAGAAGTGAGATCCTAGATGGGCCATTTCAGCAGGTCTATCAAGGACAAAAATCTGCCCTCGTTTGGAGGCGACTCCTCTTTGCCAATGGCAAAGTAAAATGTGGTCCTCAGGACAGCAGAGAGCTGCTCTCCTCTCCTGGGGGGGTCCCTGTAGCTTTGGGCGCAGGATGTCAGGCGAACACCTTGCGAGGATGCAAAGTCGCTAAGGGAGGACCTACATTCCCAGGTGTCACCGCAGATGTCACCAACTGTGGTCAAAAGAAGAGCAGCCGTGCTCCCGCTGCCAGAACAGGAGAGGAGGAGCAACCTCAGACCAAATTATTTCCCATCATCAGAATGGGGATAGAAATGCCCTTTCCTGGATTGATGGGTAGTAGGGGGGATATGGGAAGGGGCCGTTGCTGTCCCCAGCCAGACAAAAAGCTTTGGAGGTGGCTGATGGAGGGAGGAAGAGGGTGAGGGGCCCTGCGTGACTCCCTTGGGTGCTGGAAATAGCTAGCATTATATGGCACGCTTCACAAATTGCTTTTGCTGTAGCTCAAATAATGGCTTATAATAACAACGTGGCTTGTGTGGCCTTGGGGCAGCACGGCTGCTGGACGGGGGAGAGGAGGGCTGGATTTTCTCTCCACCTCTGTCTGTGTGGTCCAGGGTGGGTCAGTAAACGGTCTCATGCCTCAGTTTCCCCCCTTGCAGGCCAGGAATGCACTCATCCTGCTGACAGTAACGATGATAAATAATATCTTACTATTTAAAAAATCTTTTATTGCTTTCCGTTAAGCTGATGGCTGTTAATGAGGAGAATTAAATTCACTACCCTGTTGCTATTAGACAAATACGTGCTCCATCTCCATCCGAAAACCCCATTGTAAATAACTGTGGAGGGGTGGAATAAACATCGTCCTTCCCAGGGCAGGGCTGAGCAGCAGG
>NW_009215309.1:10549-14182 GCF_000690835.1 Fulmarus glacialis
TTTTTAGTTGGGAGCACTTCTGGAAAAAAAAAAAGTCCCAAACCACCAACGAAAGACCCCACAGATGGGGCGGTGACGGCTGTCTGCAGCTGCAGCCTGGCCGTGGCGGGCTGGGGCTGGGGCGGTGGCAGCGTCCCAACGTCCTGGTGACAACTGGGGTGCAATGGTCTTGGCATCGTTCCCGCATCCCGTCGTTTTGCCGCTTGGCACCCCCAGACCCCTGCTCGATCCGAAGCCCTGTGCGGAGAAACCCTCCTGCAGCGGGTCAGCTCCTCTCGGGTTGGTGTCGTTCAGCGTGTAATTGGGGCTAAGCCTCTTACTTTATGTGGCAGGCTTTCCTTTCTGTCTTTCCCCTTTCCCTTTTGAAGGTGAAGGTTTTATGTGACTGAAATGTGTTAACGCTCCCATAAAAGTAAATGAAACACAAGCGGACGTTTTCTGTTTTTGGGCGCAGATGTGATTGGTTTGGGCCTGATCCAGAGGCCGGGAGAGTGATGGTTAGCAGTGCTGAAGAGAAGGGCCGGGGAGTGTTTTCTGTAGGCAAGTGTCATTTGTGGAGCAAAATGTGACGTCTAGAAGAGCCAACTGTGTCCCTGTGCTTTGGGGACTGGTTCCTCCCCTCCCTGCTCTCGCAACCCCGCTCTGACGCTGCAGCGGGGGGGTTGTCCCTACTGCAGAGTTAATTTTCCCAAACGACCCTTGGTACCAAGCTCAGCCCATCCAGCAATTAAGGCTGCCCAAATGAGATTGCAGGACAGAGGGGTTTTACATCCTAGGAGAGGTCCCTGATGCGGTGGCTGCAGATGGGATCGTTCTCCCCGCGTCTGCTCTGCCGAGCTGTGTTTGTCCCCGTCGCTTTACAATGCAGAGGCCAACAGGATGTTTTGCTCGGAGCCCATGGCCTCCTGCACACATCCGCTGCTGTTGGTTTCTTATCTTGTTCTGAAAAACGCGTTTCAGACTCAGCAAAACCAGGAGCAGGGATGGAGTAAGTATTTCCTGACCTTGTTCGTACATGATGACACAGGACTCTTCCCTTTGCCCTCTGGAAAAGGCATGGTCAGGCAAAGCGGTGCAGGAATCTGCCACAAAAACACTCCCAAATCTCATTCCATCCCCACCTGGAGGACCCGCCACTTGGTGGACAAGTTGGTGGCGAAAGGCTGGTGGGACTTCGTCATGCCCCATGTTCCCTGAGGCTAGGTGGTGGCAGGACAACTTTCCCCATCTGCTGGGGACTCACGGTGAGAAGCATCTCCAAACGATGGTGCTTCTGCCCAGCTTTGGAGTCCACCATCCCTGTGGCATGCGCAGAAGAGGGAGGCCAAGGAGAAGATGTCCCACAGAGCTGCTGGTGCACAGGGCTCCAGGGAGGCTGACGGCTCCCTGCAGCATTCAGCTGGACCATACTCTGTGCCCGTGGGCCCGGGCTGAGCAGAGAACCAAGTGCCCTTTGTGCAACCAAAATGAAGATTATTTGATCATTATTTGTCCAAGTTGGTATGAAGCCAATGTTTATGCCAAGGTGGGGCAGTGTTACCTACTGGTGGTTCCCCATTGCTGCTCTGGACTTCGTTTGGGGTGTCTCCCCATCTCTGGGAGGAGCAGAGCTGGCTCTTTGCAACCCCTGAACTCTTGGGGAAGTTGGTGGTCAGATCACGGATGGGATTTCCTCAGCCTGCGGTGGTGTTTTGGGGATCGCAGTTAGGGCTTGAAGCACCATCCCATGGAGTGAATGTGACGGATGTGCTCATGTATCTCCCATGCTCTTCTGAAACGTATGAAAACATGACAGTAAAACCCAGACTCTCATGAAAAACCTTTCTCTTGCACTGAACTCGTGCAAAGCCCCAGCGTCCCAACAGCAGACGGCTTAGCTGCTTTCTCAAAAGTGGGTTATTCATTGAGACGCCTGCTTTGTAGGCACTGCCATCCTGGTCTTCGCACGTCTCCTCCACAGGAGGAACTTTCTTTGCAGATACCCCAAATCTGGGATCTACAACGGCAGAGCAGTGGCCTTGGCCTTTTTTTGAGGAACTGTCCAACTCAGACGTTGTGTGTCTATGCATGTGAGCTGGGCGTCCTGTCTCCAGGACTGTGCATGTGAAACGTGTCCCTTGATATTTCAGCCTCCAGACTACCTGCCCACCTGACAAGGGAGATGTTGCCTAGTGAGCAAGAGCACAGAAGCATGAAAGAAATGGATGGCCTTGCATCACCACAATTGCACAAAGCTTCAGTGATGTCCAAGGCACCGAGCTAAGCTGCCCCATTTGTATCCTGGAGGTGGACGCCTCTCCAAAAACATCTGCAAGGGTCTCCATCCACAGCTCCTGTACCTGCAGATGAAAGGACATGTCATCTCAGAGCTGGAACAGCTTTGAAAATCCCTCCCGTGGCTTCTGTGATCACAAAACCCTTTGGCTCAGGTGACCCAAGGAGAATGCTGCTGGGTGGGAGGAGACGTGGAGTCACCCGGGCCGGTGGGGGGCTGTTCTCCACGGTGTACACCTGCACGTCTTGGCAAAATGGGCCCTGCGGCCTGGCAGAACTTTCTGCTGAATATTTTGGCTGGATCCGTGAACTTGTGCGGCTTTTGTGGCATGGAAACTGCCTATAATTTATGCTGAATACAGCCCCATAGACCATGTTGACAGTTCCAGAACATTATAAGATCATTTAGTCCTTTCTCACTAAAAACAATTTCAAACCACAGGGTAATTGTTTAATGATCAGTAGACGAGCCCCGCATTAAGCCCGCAATTAAGAAAAAAAATCTGAAAAACAGCGCACGATGCCCCTCTCCTCCACCCCCAATCTCCAGCAACTGAAAACCCAAGACCTGCCTCACCTGCTATTGCACCCAGGGGCTTGAAATTGCAAAGGCAGTGACAGCTCGTGGGGAAACTTCAGTGTGAGGTCCCAGCACCCCAACCCAGGACGAGTGTGCACCCAAGGTTGCCCAGCCTGTGATGAGACTGGGTGCAAGTTGAGGAAGATGCATTTAGAGATGAGATTTTGGAGGAGCTGGATGCCTGGATGGGTTTAGCTGGCTCATTCCCTCCATTTGCCTTGTGCTGGGAGGAATATCCATATGGCATTTACTCCATCCCTGTGTCCAAAAGAGCTCTTAAATGTCCACAAATCCAGAGAAAAAAATTGTTAACATAGCACCAACCTAAGGATGGCCCAGGAAGCCAGCAGAGATCCAGCTTTTTCTCTCTCTGAACCCTCTTGAATACATTTGGCGAGATGGCATTTTTTCCCAAGGGAAAAAGATCCAGTGCTTTAGCGGTGTAAAACCAGTGTAACACTCTGAAGCCAATAGCACTGCAGTTTTACGTCTGCTGAGGAAATTGTTCAAAGTCCTTCTTTTGAACCTTGTTAATATACAGAAGAAAACTATCTCCTGGGGTTTCCATCCTCCAACATGCAATGGATGGGAACATCCTAGAGAAATTAGGCAGTCTCCTAAGCAAATTTCCCATGCATCCAAAGAAGGAGAAATCCCAGGTGCATGGATGTCCCACAGAGATTTCATGGCTATCCATCTATTCAGCGTGGACAGCTGTACACTACTTTGGAACTTCTCTTTGCAAGAACCATGGACGGCCGAGCCCAGAGAGTTGTGGT
>NW_009215310.1:0-13352 GCF_000690835.1 Fulmarus glacialis
GGGGAAGGGGGGCAGGGAGGGGAAGGAAAAAAAAAAGAAAGAAGAGAGAAGAAGGAAGGAAAAGGAAATGGAATTAAAAGAAACAGAAAAAAATAGGCTAGATAGCAAAACCACCCCTGACAGCAAAAATAACTGACACTAATATAAATAACCTTTATCTCTATATGATCATTAAATGCCACCCATACACCCAATCCTGAAAAATAAGCATGGCATCAGTTAGTCTCACTGAAGCAGAATATTTGCATCCTATAGCTACACCTATGGTATAACTTGATAACAGTGGATTTGTGCAGGGTGTGCTCAGGAAAGAACCTAGCCTTGTGCTTCTATGTAGGTTAATGCAAGCATTCAGTTGACATTTTGCCAGAAGAACAGATCAATGAAAGTGTTTATCACTGTATTCATCAAAATAGCCAATACCACAGGAAGAAAAATCTGTAAAATCCAGACTACTTTGCCACAGGTTGGGAGCACCCAGCAGTATAAAACTGAGGCATTATACTGAAGATTTAAAAGGAAAACATTATGCAATGCATTTCTGGACCTTTTAAAAAACATTATAAAACAAAAATTAGGAATGTGAAAAGGGAAGGGTGTGGATTTCAATCTCTGTATTGAAATATGACTAGAGATTTGGAAAAAGAAGAAGAAATAAAAGACTATTCCAAATCAAAACAATCCTATTATAACCTATCATTGTTAAGTGTAGTAAATTGGAATGAGGGCATTATCTTTATTCTTGCTTTTTCCTTGTCTGAGGGGATTGGTGGAAGGAATGACTGATGTACTGGATTTTGATAGCAAGCAAAGTACAAAATCCTGTTTCTGTATATTTAAACGTGTAAAGTATCACATATATCTGGTTTCATATTTGACAGGTTTATCCCTTAGCCTAGTTCAAGTTGTAAAAACAATTCTAAGACATTCTTTGTGTTTTCTAGAATATTAGCTACATACGGGCAAACTTGATTTCAGTAATTTAGACCATGTTAAAATGAGCTATTTTACAAAGGTACAGGTGGGAGGTATAACTGTTTCCACCAAGGCAATTACGAAGTTTTCATAGTCTTCTTACCATAACAATAGTCCCCGAAGTGCATGTAGATCAGTACTAATGAAAATAACAAATAATTAACTTTAATGAAGAGAAAAGTGGCATCATGGGACAGTAGTTCATTCTTTAAACTCAACTTTATTGTTGGAAATAAAGTAGTAATTTTATGTATGTATATGTTCTGATTTAATAGTCAGCACATTGCTAGTTAAGCCATTAAATCTTCAATGTTCAAATGGATGGCACTGCCATTAACTCTTTTATCACTTATTTCCACCAATATGGAGTCATGAATTTGGCTAGATTCAGAGGGATCTAAAATTGGAAAGGAGTCTTAATCTTGAAACCTCCATAGTTTTTCAGATTAAACATCTTGCAGAGTTTGAAAATGGCTGAGAGCTAAGCCACTGGCAATACTGTTTAAAGGGCAAATGTAGAAGCTGAGACTGTGTGTCAGCCCAAATGTAAAGTGAAGGAGCGGAAGAAAGCACAACTTTGGCTGTATGGAATCTGTCACACCTCTGAGGAGATTTTAGGCTGTACGTAAGGTAACATGAGTACCAGGGAAGTTATTATTTAGTTTTTGATTGCTGCTACAGTTTCCTGAAAAAATAATAACCTTTTATTTTGAACAAGCTCTTCTCTGCCATTGAAATCCATTGCTGCCATAATGTGTCAAAAGGAAGTCTAAACAGGTGCAAAAATATCAAGCCAAAAGTGCAATGAACAAGTATGATAACCTGATAAGCAGGCACAGAGTGAGGATCGTTAACAGGATCCCGTTATAACCATGTACAGCCATGGATCCGCCACTTGGAAGAAACACATGCAGAGTCAAGGGAAGCAGCACAACGTACACAAAGAAAGGGTGGAGAATAATATGCTGATTGATAACTAAAATGTTTGCCTTCTAATTTTTCTGTCCAAATTTATGTCCAGACACCAACACTGCAAATGTTTAGAGTGGGGCAAGTCATCTTTATGGTCAAAGCCAGATGTGTGTGCCTGTTTCTAGATGATTCCTAAAGCAGATCAAATGGGTCATGCTTAAGAAGTTAAAAGTTCTGAGAGAGGAATCCTACCACTGGAAGTTAGACATCTTGGTAAAATCTCAGAAGAGTGCTGTGCCACAGGTTCCCATCATTTAAAACAGAATAATATTATGCCACTGTTGGAGTAATTCATGCACTAAAGCTCTTCCAGCATGAAGATGCTGTAAACAGTGGAATACTATTAATTGTCTTTATAAAGATTAAAAAATGCATATTTATCTTTAACCTATCATGCTCTTAGCCTTCTAGCTGCATTATACCCACTGCATAAATACTCTAAGAAAACAGATGTGCAATGCAATCAGAAAGAATGGGATGCTAGGTGAGTCAAAACATCAGTACTTAGCCATCAGCTCATCATCTCATAGGTAAAGTACATGGAGGACATTGTTGAACTCTTACTTTGCAATGTCAGCAACATCAGTTAAAATTAACTTGTCTGTTGGAATTTCTGCTATGATTTACAATGATATGTGAGACAGTAAATTTACTCATTTTGATTAACATGCAGAATAAATAACAAATAAATGAATACAAGCCTGTTCAGATAAGGAATGACATAAAATACTGTGGATATTAAAAATTATCTGTTACCTTAATATGCTGAATGAATCATAGAACAGTGCAAAGTCCTGCTATATAAATATAAGTCATATTTGGTATATTTTTTACAAGTGAAATCCGAGGTCAGAAGTCATGCCATCAATTTCTGTAAGCTTTTTTAAGCAAAATAAGGTGAACCCTAGAGACACACAAAAATGTAAAAGACTATTACTTCATTAATGACTGAAACTGGATACTATTGCATTTCTGATCACTTTAACTTAGAGATGTTGTTTTAAAATGGACAGATCCACTGCTCCAAGTTGTCAGAGCAAAGTGTGAGCAGTCAAACCATTTCTGAACTGAAATTTCCAAAGCCATTTTTGTCTTGCATGCATATAAATAAATACAGCAGTGCTGTGAGAAGTCACGATCTTCCCCTGGAAGTCACAATATTTTCCTACATATAACTCAGGGTTATCGAAAAAGTTTATTAGTGTATGCAGGTAGTACAAGTTTATCCAGCAGAGCCCTTTCCCTCCATGCAAAGAGGAATAGATTTCTCTCCTCCTTCTGGTGTACAGCATGAGTGGATTACCTAAGTATGTTGCTTATCTTCATACTTATTTTCAAGAAACATTATATATGAGGTTTTACGTTATCTGGAAAATGAATTATGCATGTGACAATATGGCACATCCCTCAGTCAACCTATTTCTAGTGTCTGCTTCTTCTGCCATCACATGCTGTGATCAAAAATCTTGTTTTTCTGAAGTTGCTTTGTTCTTGGGTTTTTCCTATTATCCCTGGGAAGGAATGACTTTAACTTTCTCCCTAACAAATACTATTTGCAAACACAAGGAAGTTATATTTAAATCACCAAAGATTAACTGAAGCAGCAGGAGGCCAAGGGAAGGTGCTATCTCTTTAGAAAGCAAGAAAACAGCTTGGGAAAGCTGAAGGTTTTGCAGGATTTGGATTTGTATGTGGGTTTTTTTATAAGTAGGAGTACCAAAGCTTAGAAATTAGTAATATAAAGATGTTGTTTAGTGGCTGTCTCTGTCTGACTCCTGTGCCAATTATAATGTTTATTTGATACTGACGATTCTCTTTATGGATGACATACTATTGAAGGTGGTCAGCTTCAGCCAGCTCAATATTACAGCAAGATATTGAGTTGGCTCTTTTCAGATCAGGTATTTTAACATTGTAGCAAATTTTTGGCTCACCCGATGCCAAAACCCATTCTTTCTCAGGAGTTCTTCTGAAGCTGTTCTCAAGGCAGATCACTTTGTAAAACAGCATAACGTATTTGCAAAGATGGCAGTCTCTTTAGTTGTCTGTAGGAAGTGAAGTTAATTAGCCTCTTCTTACTTCTAATGAGGGAAGTTTCTCTGCCTTTTTCCCAACATATGAAATTTCCATCTCTCTATATGGCAGACTGTGGAATAGCATATACGCAGTCTTGAGTCAGCCTGGAACCATTCCACCTTCCACATCCCCAGAGTCTTCTTAAGAGGAAGTAAACTCCATCTGTACTGATAAATATAGAAGGACCAGGGAGCAATCCATGTCCTATCCCCCACTATGTAGCACCAACGAGCATGGATTTATACTTTTTATTAATTAGCCCCAGCAACCTCAGATTTATCTTTTTAGTTTCAGTAGTCCAAAGCAGAACGAAGATGCTGTGCTAGCAGTTAAGCTGTGTGTGTGATTAGGCACAGTGCTAAGGTCACTTGCTGGCTCTCCTGGGAACCCAGTAAGACCTGGTTTTGAGACAAAACACATAGCATTGTGAGGTACTTAGGTCTTGATCAAGAAATGTAATGATCAGGCACCTGCCCAGACCACATGTGAGGAATATGCTTGTTACCAGTAGAAAGTTAGAAAGCTCAGAATGGAATCCAACCTGACAAGGGCACTGAGAAGAGAATCACCTAAATTCTGCCCATAGTGTAGAACCAGCAAAATCTAACTGAAAAATAACATTTAAGACCTTGCTAACTCCCAAGCACTCCTCCTTAGGCATCCTCATTAGCTTTCTACAAGGAAACGCATTCTCTCGGTTTGAATAGATGGCTCAGAAGGAACTCCTGAAAGTACCTTCCTTGCCAAAGCCTCTAACATCAGACCATTTTACAAAAATGCAGTGGCAACTCATCTGCCATTACCTGAGTCCTGAAAAAAAGATGTTTCCTCTTCCTTGTTCCCTCAGGGAAAGTTGCTCTTTGCTGAGTCAAAGGCTCTTTTGAGCCTTCAATGTTGTCCAGCAGATAGTCATGACAATCCATAGCTTTAAGCAAACCAGGCCAGATGCAAAATATATTTGGTGGGTAAAACTGTGTCATATTTCTCTCAAGTGAGCTTTAGGCACTTCACAGAGACCATGATAATTTTAAATGGCTTCCTGATCAACCAACAAGCTGTTTTGAATTCTACTCTGTGGCATGAACTTCTTTTCAAGTACCGTAAAGGGAGAACAAGCATCCATTCTCAGTTGGTGGGAGTTCTTGATGCTGTACACTTCTCCCTGTCTGAAAAAAAACAAATGACATTATGTTTAACTCTCTTAAAATTACCTCGACCTTGAAACTAGTTATGGGTACAAATTACTGAAGAAAAAAATTCACGAACTTGAACTCCTTTTATAAATTCTAAAAATAGCCTCTGAAGAGTGCAAAGCCACTGATGTTACAAAGTTCAGTGACCTGTAATAACTATTATTGTTTCCATTGACCCATAGTAACAATTGACCTGGACTGGAACTAGCAACACTCAATAGCACATTTCCAATTTTTTTTAATGTTCCATTTTCCAAGACACAAACACACACAAAAATGTCAGTCTACATCAGACAGTCCAGCTTTTACTCTGGTTATGCTTTTGGTGCCGATAAAACTATAATCATGAAACTAGAAGGTAATGAATGTAATGTCAAATAACTAAATATAAATCAATAGACAATTGTGCAGAAAATCAAAGATAATTTTATCTCTGTGAAAAAAACCCAATAAAAATATCAATATTCATTACGCTATGATATGTGGAAACAACTGTGCTTATGTTTATAAAAGCTAGTATCAGGTTGTGCAAAGCTGAAAGGCGAGAGACAGATGTTGCTGTTTCAGAAGGTCAAGCATGGCAATCCAAGTCTAAGGAGGAAAGTTGCTCACTAATGATCAGTAAGATATATGCTGGACATATATATGGAATACATATCACACATATTTATATTTGAGGATCTCTGTAAGTCCACAAAATGTTTTCTGTATTAAGAAGATTTGTAGTTAACACAGTACCGACCATTTCTTTCAGAGGCTGATCTTTCTACTTTCACTCAGTAAAAGAGTAGAGGTAATCCTTAAAGTTTCAGATTGATCAGAATGAGATCTGAGTTAATATTGGATAGAAAATGAAAAACAAAGGTTTTTTTCCATAGTTCACTTAGTAAGTATCTCTTCCCCTGTGATGATCTTCCCATTGCTGAATGTTTTTAAAACTTAAACAAATCACCTATTAGCAAATGAAACATTCTTTCAAGAAAAGTATTTTAATGTCAATGGCCGTATGTGGAAAACTACCTTGAATAATATGCAGAAAATACAACAGGGGCATTTTTTTTTCTGTCTTTGTAGCATGATGCACACAATTCAAATAAGAATGTATTCAGTTTCCGTTATTTTAGGGTTCCTTGGATTGTTACTTTTGCTCTGCTGCAAGATCTTCTCAGTCAATTTACTTACAATACATATTCTATACATAGAGGTATTATTTATTCATGTATCAATTTTTGAAGAGATGTACCAGAATGGCAATCTACCATGTAAAAGCTATTCCAGCTAGCAGTTCTATGCTCTTGTTCATTGGCTAGACAATTGAAATCGAGCTTTTTATGTCCCTAAGGAATAGGAAAACACTAACAAACATTTTGGTTATGCTGTTAACACTGCCACATTAGATGGTACATTACTAAAATAAAGTTTGAAATAGAAATTTACATTAATTGCTATTTCATTCACAATCCCATATTACCCCGAATAAGGAGAAAAAGGTTTTACCCTTGTGTAGAGCCTGCTATTTTGCCATGAATTATGCATTTCCATTTTTTAACAAAAAAAAAGAAAATCATTTTTTCCCTGAAGAAATTCACTATATGAAGAAGTAAAACACTAGATAATTTTATTCTATGCTGTAGGAAATGCCTTTTGACTTTTATTAAACTGCTTGCTGAGTTTCTGATTTCTTGAATTAAATGGTTATTAAGTGGAGCCCCAGAGATGTGCAGCACTGGGAAGAGGGAAGAAGTCAAACTCTAAACTTGACTTTTCAATGCTGCTTAAAAAACATCTCAAATTTGTCAAATGAAAGTGCTATCTGATTGCGGGTAAAAATATCAAACATCATCTTCCTACAAGCTAAGTTATTTTCTTGACTTACCTGAGTTAAATTGTGCATGAAGAAAAAGTAGTGTCTGGTGAATAAAGCTAATAGTTCATAAAAAAATGATGTATATAATGAATTTTGACTTTCCGAAACTATGTTAGGGATAGATCACTATTTTTTTTCCTATCAGATGTAACTATTGTCTAAAAAGATTGTGAAGTAACATCTGTAAATATTTCTTGACTGGTAATTTGTGAGAAGTGTGCTGCGAGCATCCAATATTTAGGCTTTTTGGATTCAACGGTGGTCTCAAAGTATACTGCTAATTATTCTAAGAGTATGGTTTAAAGTCACATCTGCAATGTAACTATTGTGGCTACACATTCAGCACTCTCTTCTTCTATAATCTACCCTGAAGCAGATAAAATGTAAACATTTATATCTGAGCTGCTCACTCTAACCCACAATTTTAGTTGGGAGAGACACAGACCCATCCAGAGAGCAATTTGTCTCACTTGTATTAGACACCTATCTCTTTCAGTTACATACCTTGGAAATGTCTATATCTCAGGAAGGAGAAAAAGAGCCTAGACTGGATGCCTGATTTTCAGATGTCAAAGTTAGAGCAAGCAAATCCCGCCCTTTCTAATGAGTAATCCTCTCTTTCTACTGCATATGAAAGTTGAACAAGAGAGAAGCATGATTTTGATGTGACCAAATGCTTTTACAAAGTCAAGAAAACCTGTATTTGGATGGATCTCAGAGTAGGTTTGGCTCCCACTGTTTGTTCAGCCCTGCTGAGTGAACCCAGGGCCTCTGCAGAGAAAACACTATTGTCTCTCATCTCAGTAGGGAGCCAAGTGATCAGAGCGACAATATGAACAATAAAGCCACTATCATCTGCAAGATTTCTGAAGCATACAACCAATATATTTTCCCATTATGTAAAAAGTTGACTACGCATTAAGTTGTTTGGTTTCACTATCTTCATTTCATCACAGACATAAAAATGTACTAAATCCCACTGAGAGTTGGTCAATTCACTTGTCTAAATAAAAGAAGCAATTTGGCCCAAATCCCAGATCACATAGTAATTATCCCGTGTTCAGTAAAAAGCTTTTTGGGTTCTTTAAGGATTTTGGTGAGCAAGGAATAAGTTAGTATTAGGGCCTTAGAGCTGACAACTTCATTATCATTTTTTTTCCTGAATATAGACTGAGGGAAGAAGACAGAACCTGGTCCCTGGAAAATTCAAAATTATTTTTTGTCAAGGAAGCAAATGTTCATCTTGCGTGGCCAAAGACCTCAGGTGAAACTACAACATATTGTATGTATTTCAGAGCAAAGCTAGGCAGTTCAACTGTCAAGGTAAAATATATACAACTGTCTGCTCCAGAGGAACTAAGAGAAGCTGGAATACTATTGGAGCTGCAGCAGTCACACCAAAAATGGCCCGTATTACCACGATATATCCACTCTCTAACCATTTCCATCTCAGAAAATGAAATGGGATTGCAGGCTGTTGGCTAGTTGGCTTAGAGGAACTATCTGACACACGGTAGCCCACATGGAGCCCGACAGGCACATGCCTCCGCATCTGAGAGCTACCTGGCATATCACAGGGATTCTTCAATGCATTGTGCTCCATCGCTGGGAGCACTGTGCTCCTCACAGATCTGATTTCTGACATCAAGAGGTTGTAACTTCAGCTCAGAAGCCATGGCTAATGTCAATGAGAAGTCATTTAAAAAAATCTACATATTCATGACACTCTCATAACTTGCAGGCATTACGTAGAAAGTGATCTGGCAGAAACTGGAATGCTGTCCCTGAACTAATATGTGATGAGGACTGTAATGGAAGACTTCTGGTATTAATAATTTTTAGCAGTATCATATTAGTACTGTACCTCAGCCTGTGCTTTGGCTTGTACGAAACAAAAGTTGTATCACTATTATTTTAAGCCTTACACAAGAAGTCAGTGAAAGCGAATGCTAATACACTGCGTAATACAGTGTAAAAAACACTGGTAAGAAAGATGTGCTGGAATATAATCTGAGTTAAATCCTTCCTTCCTACTTATGTTTAGAAAATGACGCTTAGCTAATAAACTTTAAATTAGTTTTTCTTTTGAAAATGAAGTTGTGATCAGACTAGAAATATATTGAAGGCAATCTTTCTCACTGTTGGAATATTTTGGCATTTTTCCAGGTAAAAAGAGACACGCGCAAAACATATGGAGACATATGCAAAACATCATAACCAAAGAACTCGCATTTCTATGAAACCTCAAAAGAATTTGAGGAAGAAGTTGCTCAAATGTAATAAGTGCAGTTGGTTCAGAAAAAAGTTCAGAAACTTTTTTCCAAGTTTCTTTTCTCTGCCAGTGTTTAACAGCTAGGATTTGTGATGCTTCAACACAGTAGTCCCCAACAGACGCTAAGCTAACTAGACAGGAAAATCTCATCCACCTTTGTCAGCCTTCCTATCAAACATCGCTTTGTCTCATGGCGTATTTCTTCTTGAGTTTAGAAGCCATTTTCACATGTTAGCTACTTTCTTGAAAGGTTGTCATGACGGCAGCAGGTTTTGTTCATGAAAGACCGCTGAGCAGAACCTTGCAGGTTCACCTTGCAAGAGCTTGTGAGAACCAGCCCTTTGAAAGCATGACTGCAGATTTGAGCGATATAAACTCCAAAGTCATCCATTTTCCAGCTCCACTGCTGCTTTATTCAAGCTGGACCCAGAGTTTTTTACTGTCTTTCGGTGTCACAAGGGAAAGCAGTGCCAAGACCCCTCTCCCACCCTGTGCTGAGAAGAGGATGATCATGCTAGGTCTGATCTACAGAGACATGGAATGATCACAGCTATCAGTATAAATGTGAGCACGAGATGCTCGGCACTTCTGAGGGCAAGGTCACTACCTAATATTCATAGAGTCTTTCACACTGTAATCCACTATCTGGCACAGGAAGTTCAGGATGTAAGGCATTTTCCTTACTGAGCAGCAAATCAATAAAAAGTTTATATCACTAATAGTTAAAAGGATCTCCTTTACTTGCCCTGTATTTCTTGCAGTTTAAACTCTTCAGAGATGTGGCAGTCTGTTAGTCTCACGCCTTTCCCAGTTTTACTGTGACTAGGAATCAATACTAACACCAGTGCTTTCACTCAGTTTGGCTGTTTCTCCACTGAATTCAGCACCTAGCTCAAAGGGTCACGCTGACTGAAGTATTACGAAGTTTGTCAGCTGAATCAGTAAAATCTCACCGATGGGGAATCTCACACCACAACCTTCCTCAGTAGAACCACAGGCTATATCAGACAGCTTTTTGCTAGGTTGAGGGGACAACATGTACCTGCATCCCCATCTTTTATAAAAGTTGTTCAGGGTTGCCAGACATGCCAAAAAATACTATTTGAGATTCCCTTTCAGAAGTGATGGTCCTGAATGATTCATCTAGAAACACTTCCATCTGCCACTGGAACACTGCCCACAAAACCATGGCATTTCAATTGAGTATCAATCCCTGCTATGTCCATCTTAATAAAGTCAAATAAATACTCTATTTTACCATAGCAATAATGTACTTCTTTTAATGTATTTATAAATAAATATGACACTTCTTGGATGGCTTGTCACTTGATCTCAGTCTTGTGCTATGTAATTTACCTGAGGCAATCGGGAATCCCACAGAAACGCTCCTGCTTGTTCCTTTTTATTCACTAATTGCAACCAGAATCTTGGATGCAGTACCAATATATGGATATATTCAGTAATAACAAGATTTGACGTAGTAAAATGCAAGTTAAAAAGATATGTTTAGCTAAATGGGATTGAATGGGACTGGATTTATAAACTGCTAACATCTTATTCCCAGAAAGCATAACTGAATATAGAAATATAATGAAATTAGTTAATGTTTTCCTGGGACTTTGGAAGGGATTCTCCCCCCCAAAAATGCCAGGAATGAACGTGCCAATTTTGTATCTCTTCTGCACTGCTCCCTCTCTCGGACCCCTCATCCCATATCCCATACACAGCTGGAGTTATTTCTCCTTAAACAGGAGATTTATTGGACACATGAGTCTTTAAGGAGCCTTTAAGACTTATTAGATGTTGCTGATGTCTAACAAAAGAAAATATTATAGAGGTACCAGCTGCTCCAGAAAACTTTTAATTCTGCTGTTACGCCTGTGGTTTAATAAAATAAAATGCATCAGGTGCAATGAAAACCTGAATACTACAATAGTAGAGGCATCGCCTACCCTATCAGAGGCCTCAGGGAAATGCAGTAGCTGTGATGGTTAAGAATGGTATAGTAACAGGTCAGTAATTTCAAGAAGATAAGAAGAAAGGGAGATAAACTGAGACATCGGGCGGGGGAGTAAAGTGGAAGATAGCATTTTATAGGGACTTCAGATTCATTCGCAGGAAGACTACTGTGTCACTAAAACTAAGATTATAATCAGTCTATGAAATTCAAACTCCACATAAATCAGTGTCAAAATCTGACTGAAATCCAAATGAGTTAATATTTCTCTGTTGAAATGGATAAAATTAGAGCAGATGTGAGTCAAATAAAAGCATCTGTCATGTCCAGCTAAACTAGCTTAAACAGGATCGAGTTTATGGGCACCTTTCACACTGAGCAACCTGCAGAACAGTGCACATGGATGAGAGCTTAGTTAAAGGACTTGGGTAGTTTGATTTCTCTCTTAAATTATCCATGTTTGCTCTGAACTGCATATACTGTATTGCCTGTTCTATTTGTGCTAGAATTGAATGGTAAAGATATAAACAATTTATGAGGGCAGTACATACTGAGTGGTTTCAAAACCCTAGAGATTAGTGAATAATAAATACAGCCGGGCCTTTTGTTAGTACCCTAATGCTCTACTGTTTAAGTCACATATGATTACTGTGGTGCTAATGTCATTTGGGGGATGAAATGGATATTAAAATGATAGTATGTTTCAAAGAGATCCACTGAATAAAACAGAGCCTGATTCAGCTGTCACTGACTTTAGCAAGAATGGGGTAAAGCTCTAATTCAGATAAATGGTATTGCGCTATTTATATTTCAAGGA
This sequence comes from Fulmarus glacialis, assembly GCF_000690835.1. Lineage (NCBI taxonomy): Eukaryota > Metazoa > Chordata > Aves > Procellariiformes > Procellariidae > Fulmarus > Fulmarus glacialis. Next base: position 12,130 of record NW_009215310.1, read on the forward strand.
TGGAGGATATGAGACAAAGGAATTAATGTGATTTGTTTACAGCCCTGGAGGAAGTCAGACTTGGAAGTTTTTGTTTCTATTATGTTCTGTCCTGTTCTGTCCTATTCTATTCAATTCAGCATATGCCGCTGCCCTTATGCTCACAACATCCAAGAACATCCCAAGAGTTACTAAACAGTATGTTCTGTATTTTTCACTTATCATTTGCTTATGAAAGATGCAGTATTACACAAGACTTGGGCATAAGGCGGTTTTTTAATCGGGATTCTAATTACTTTTTTTTTTGTTTGTTTCTCCATTTTGGATTGGACATGGAGTTTGTCTCAAGGAGCTGTAGAAGGAAAAGGGAAGACTATTTTTTGTTCTGACTGAAGGCAAAATTTTTGCTGTCCTACATTGGGTTTTTAGTACCTAAGCTGAGATCAAATGCCTGCACTCTGTGCTTGCCATGGAGCGTGGAAACATTCAAGGTGGTCTTCAGACTGACTGATTTAGAAAGTTCAATCTCTTGTACAAACTTTACCTTTGTAAAGGGGAGCTCCACCGTGCTTGACAAACGCAACTGCCTGCCAGAGTCCCAATACTTGAACTCTCAGCAATAGCCTGGACCCAGACCGTTGAACACCTTAAGGCTAAAGACGGACATCTCAAATTCTATTTGAGATCTTGCAGAGAGCCAGCGTAAGGAGCACAGGGCAGGTCAGCTATCCTTTTGATAGTACAAGATGTTAAGGAAATGTGTAATTGGTCTTGCGCTATCTGAAGGTTCTCAAGCACCGATAATTTCATCTCCAGTTCTATGGCAGTTTTATAGTCCAGCCAACAGTGACTGGAGATTACAAAATGAGAGCGCCTAACTTTCTGCCACAGGGGACCTTCGGGTTCCTAGCCAGCAGGAGATTGCAGTTGCTGCTCTAATTTGGCAGCACGCGCACCTTCCACCAACCAAACACTTGCAAACTTCTCAAAACATTACTTTCATTCCGTGCAGGCACAAGCCGCTTGCTACTCAGCAGGGCTCGGCAACGCTCCTTAAACCGAGGCAGCTTTTAATCCGAGGCAGCTTTTAATTCTCGCTTTGCCCGCTGACACCCACACCACAACATCTTTCCACAGAAGGAAAACCAAAACTCCTTTTTTTTTTTTTCCCCCCCCCCCCCGTTACAGTTTCCAGACGTGAGGCTCTTCCTCCCCTGGTCCTAGTGCTTCCCGCGCACCCCCAC